>NC_043964.1:24241284-24356284 GCF_902148855.1 Sphaeramia orbicularis | reverse complement strand
TTCTTCATGTTCGTGAGCTCACATTAGACCTGTCTTTAGAATGTACTGAAACAAAGCTGCTCAAAATAAAGTCTCTCATATGTTACTGTTGCCTCTGGATGAAACCAGGACTATGGACCCACATGTGGTCCTAGAGCCACATGTTGGACACCCCTGTGTATAATGTCTCATCTAATGTTCATACAGTATGTTTCTGCTAGACTTTAACTTCAGCCTGATTTATCAGTGTTTTTAGTGTCATCATTACACTGCGTTAATGTGACAGTTTTACACCAGATGATATGATAATAAACCCCTGCAGTAAATGAAACTGAGGCAAGGACAAGTCTGATAAAGTAGATAGTATGGTGCTTTTAATGCTTTTAATCCCTGAAAGACCTGAACAGCCACTAAATATACTGAACTAAAGTATCTACTGCGGTAAAAAAGCTTTACAAATATAACTTTTGTTCAACTAATCTTATCAATACACCAAAATAATTCACATAAAATGCAGTTTCTCAGCATTTCATGGTCATCAGATATGACCCATTTGGACGTTCAGAGGCTTCATAGTGAACGTGGAAACACTGTCACCTTCTACAACATTAATTCAACAGTAAAACCAGTATGTAGTTTGAAAAATAACACTGGATGGAGATGCTTTGTCTTCAGTTTTTCCCTGTTTTGATAAAATAAGCTTTGAATTTACTTGAACATCTACATCACAGTAAATCAAACATAAGAAAATACACGATTTTCACTCAAAAAATCCAAATTGCAGAGGGTAATATTATAATAAATGGCGATAAATCACTCCCTAAAAGGTGATTTGAAAGTCACCACATTAACAAATCCAGGTGTTTAACCTCCTAACACCCAACTATGGGTTTTCTGTCCACATTTGTGCACAAGAGTTTCACAACTTTATACAAAAAAAGAAGAAGAAAAGAACACTGTCCACCACAAAAGAGAGATATTAACAGTTCTTTTAGTTCAGGTTCCACATTCAGAACAATTCAATCTCCAGTGGGCAGGACCAGTCAAATACTATCAAAATAACCTGTAAATAATGAAAGGACATTCCATAAAAATTTTAAAAACTGCTTCTGAAAAAACCTGTTGCATCATGATGTTTCCAATATAGGCACTTATTTAATAAAAAACTAAAAAAGCTGGTACTTTGCTGACATTTCCTGGGTCTCAGGAGGTTAAGGGTTAAAGTCCTTTTTCAGAGGTTTTCTTACTGTCTAAAAAGCACAAATGTCTTCTAACTGGAAACCTAATGAACCCTCCCCTTAAATCATCCCTTCTCTTCCTTTTATTACTGTGGATCTCTGTGTGGCTTTGCCGTTTCGGTCTAAATTGGCTTTGTTAAGAAATGAAAAGACATATCCCTAGAATCACTTTGTCATATTTTCATGGGTTATGTAACAACCGAGGCAATCTTATGAGGGTAGTAAACAAAAAATGCAATTTCCTCCTGAGCTTTGTCATTGTAGAAGTTCAGATGAGCCCAGGAAACATTTTTCCTGCTCATTTAGTCGTATGTAGTTCCATTTACTGGAAAAGAGAAACTAAGAGAAATCCAAACCACATGAGCAAATAAGAGCTGAACAATGTGCAGGAAGTCTTTTATATGCTCACCTTTTAAAGGAGCGAAATGGTTTTAATCACAGATTTGAGCATTTCACTTTATGTAGTTTACTCCATCCATCCATCCATGTCAGCAAAATTACCAGATCTTTAACAATTACGTATGCGTTTACAGTCATTATTTCAAACAGAATTATGAAATCAACCTCTGAATCTGCCATCACTTACTGCTGCAATCATATGCGAAAAAAAAAGACAAAAATCAAACTATTTATCGTCGGCTTCCTGATAAAACCTGCTATGTGACTTTTGGCAAATTTTACAGGAGAAACAAAAAACTGTTTATATAACAGCAAACTGAAATATGACAAAAAATATCTGTTCCTTTAATGTTGGTACTTTCGATGGAATGTAAACAACTTTCACAGGAGACTGAAATTTGAAGCTATAATAAGGGAGATAGCAGGTTTTTATTCCCAACCGAAAATGTCACTTAGCAGGTTTTATCAAGAAGCCGACGTTATGGTGTAATTTAACCATAACCTAACAGCCAAGCATGTTAGAAAGAAAAAAGCACAACCAAAAAGCTTAAAGTAAGCATGAAATGTGCAAATAATACAGACAAATAACATTTTAGATTATTTTAAACATGCAAACATACACATGAACTTACGTTTTCACATATGTTCCTGAGACCAAAGAAAGTAAAAGTTTTGAAACCTGATTACAAATCTGATTAAAAATTGTAATGCAATTAACCCATCTGCAGCACAGAATGACTCTGAACATTGATGGCAACGCATTTCACTCAGTTTGTCCAAGTAGAGTTACCGCCACACGAGCACAAATGGGCAGTTGGTCCAGTAGTGACCATAGATATATATATGGTAGTGACAGGCAGCAGAACAAACTAATAAAGATGGAACATGTGAAACAGAACGTTGGCCCTCTGGATGGAAATATGAGCAAAAAAAAAAAAAAAAAGATTAAACAGTTGTTTCAAGTTGTTTTGTTGAAACTATTGAAGGTGTTTAATAAACACATTAAAGCAGCGTATGACTTATATCACAAATTTTTCTTCAAATTTGTAAAACCTAAGCGATAGCCTAATCATAAATAATCCATTAGTCTGTCCGTGGACAGCATTTTCATTTTTGTTTTGTTCTTTATGTAAAGCTGTGAAACTCTTGTCTCCCACAGGACAAAAATGGATTGCTGGGTCTCATCAACACATAACTAAATGAAGAAAAAAAAAGTATAAATATATAGTAAAAAGAAATGTTTACAGAAAAAATTTTACATTCCAACATCTGACCAGGAACAACTGATGGAAATGTTGACAAATATGTTGATTATTGAACACTATCCCTGCAATAAAAACAATGGAAAAAACCCCCCAGAACTTTGACTTATAGTGGAATATTTCCAGATTGTGTTTCTTCTACGTAAATGTGTTGTGACGCCATCAGGTCTAATTAGTCAAAGAAACACAGAAGACTTGACAGAGTATTTCTACATGTTTCTAATCTTAGCCTCGTGTAGGAGGAAGTGTTTTCTCCTGGAGTGTGGATTTATTCAAGATAATGTTATTGTTTGAATAAGGGGAGGACTTTTATTTCACAACAGGAACATTTTAACCGAACAATATGTACAAATACTGCCTTTTCCAGTTAATATTCACACACATTTTTCACATGATCAGTGTGAAATCTTTATGGTTGTCGTCTGGGACGCTCCCTCATTAAAGACATTATAAATACCCAGAGGCATATGAGTAAATACACCAGGCTGACCTCACTCTTATCTCATGCAAATACTCAGGGACATAGCGACATTTTTCAATACTGGGTGTTGATTTTCAACCTGGCAACCATCACGATTAATCCCAGTGGCCTTCCAGTGTTGACACAAGTGCGTCTTATTTTAGAACTTGGGGTAGAGCTGCTGTTTTTCTTTGTACAAGGACGTTTTCTTATTTTATTAAACACTATCAAAGTCCAGTTCAAGGTGTTTCGACTTCACTTGTCACTGTGCTTCTGTAACAAATTCAGAAGATATTTGAATGTTTTATTTGCCCTATCTGTGAATCCTTAAAACACTCTTTTCACTGCTGTCGTTCCTCATTGCCTATCTCTGTGTACACAATGTCATATGCAGCCTCTTCCCAGCTTCATAGATAAGACCATCATACATATCATGTCCGCTTTGTCAACAAACCTATGTCCTGCAGAAGAAGAAACAGGCGACAACTGAGGGAGAGGAAGTTCTAGGTGCTTCTTGCAGGGATAACCCAGCATCTAGAGAGGTGTGTTCAGCCAAAAACACCTCTTTGACTTTCATCTTAACCATTAAGTCCTAGTGCTACTTCTGTGGCAGTTACAAAAATGATTTTTTTCCTCTACATTTAACCTTTCTTAAGTGACTTATTCACCTTTTATGATAATATTATCCTCTGCATTTTGCATTTTTCAAGTGAAAATCAGGTATTCCTTGAATTTAACCCTTTCATGCATAGTGTTCACTCCATTGGACAGTTATTCTCCAGCTGTTCTCTTGTATATTCACAAGTTTTGTTTTAGTTGCATTACACTGGGTTACAAAAAATGTTTTTTGCAAGTTGTCTAGGTTTTTTCAACTGAATTAGGACCATTTTGCACCGCTAAATCCAAAAATGACATCTGTTTTTCTCAATTAGGTCAGGTTTTTTTTGCTAATTTGATTTTGAAAAAATTGATCTTCTCACAAAATTGATTACATTTTTGTGACTTTATCAGTTGATTTTTTATATAGTTCTCACCCAAAATAGGTTTTAAGAGAAAAAAAATCATTTTCTAACAGGATTCCTGTTAGGTACAATGGTGTATTCACCGCAGATGTAGCAGAATACGTCAGGCTTATTTTTGCAAGATCTTCTAGTCGAAGCCATTTCATTCACCTGTAATATTAAAAAAAACATTAATCATAAATTGGCAAAAGTAAAATCTTCAGAACTCGTTTATTGCAAGAAATATGAAAGAATTTTGTATCATATGATGTGAAAATGCCCTTAAATGGAAGCAAAAATGTTAAAAAGCCAATAGTTCAGAAAGTTGACCTGATTGAGCAAAATTAATGTGATTTTTAGATTCAGCACACCAAAATTATCCTAAATCAGCTCAAAAAACTTAAACAATAAATTTGTTGTTGACCAGTGTAATAAGTCGACACAGTGGACACTTATGCACCATCCAATACACTGACATTCATACTATTACAGTAAGTTTCCTGTTCTTGATAAACCTGATCTGCAGTGATAGGTTTGAGTGTAAATCAATTGTTAATTTTTAGACTGTAATTAACAGTTTAAAAAAAAAAAAAGGTTTTTTTTTTTTGCATATTATCTCCATGAACTAGGAAGATTATTACTGTTATTAATTATTTAAGAAGGGGTGGGATTTTATCAGTTATGCTTCCTCTCACTCCTTTTCGATTATGTATTGTATGTCTTATGTCTTATGTTTAAGTGTTTTGTTGATTTATTTTCTTCTGTTTTGACATTCATATTCGAAATAAATACATCTGTCAATTAAATCAATCAATCAAGTGAGTCATAACTAATATTAGAGTATGTTAAAATGTGAGAAAACATCAGATTAGCAGCATTAAAAATGTTTTTATTTCATTGTTTTCATATCACTTTCTGATATTGGGTTTTAAATACATGTTTCTGTGCTTCAAGAATAAAATGCATGGTGTAGCCAAGTGGACATTTTTGTAAATCCATGGAAAAAAAAAAAAAAACTCAATTGCATTGTTTTTTCATGCCTATTGAGGAATAAAAACTCAAGAAAAAATCTCGACAAAGGTTCTAATAATTCATGCATGAAAGGGTTAATTCACTGATCATGTAGATGTTCATAAAACCTCAGATTAAAGTTCAAGGTTATTATCTCAGAAACAGACACAACTGAAGAAAAAGTGATTTTTTCCAGTAAAATATATCATTTAATGAACATAAACCCAGTGCCTCCATCCACTGTCATTGATCCAACTCCGTGGGTTTTACTGGTGAATCAATGTTGTAGAAGATGACGGTGTTTCCATGGTAACTATAGAGCCTCTGAACATCCAAATGGGTCATATCTGACAACCATGAAAAGATGACAAACTGTATTTACCTCAGTTTATTACATGTATTGATAGGATTAATGGATTGTAGTGCCACATTATGTAATAACGTAATAATTTTCCACCTCATTATGTAATAACACCGCATTTTGTAATAGAATTCTTGAACACATTTTGTAACAAACTTTGTCGCATTTTGTCAGTAATACTTAATAAGTGCAGCTTTTATCTCTAGTTTGCAAACACATTCTCCATTATAATGAATACAGTTACATTTGATTTAGGTTTGACCAATGAAACATCCGACTAGTTGTTTATAATGAATTCTAATTCAGCCTTAGTGCTTAATGTTGTTCTGCTGGAATAATAGTTTTTCCAATTAAGGCATCAGTTTCAATAGTTTTTCAATAGTTTATTACATAATGCACCAAATAATTACATTTTCCCTGAAGGGGCCATATTTTGCTAAATCCACTTTTATTAGTCTTTGGTTCATTTATTTGTGTATTTGGACCCTAATAGTTCCAAAAGTTTGAATTTGAACCCTCCAGGTGCTGCAAAACTATCTTTATATTCATTTTGGCAAAAATTGAGTGGATTTCTACAACCTGTTTCAATTCCTGCTAATTTCTTTTATAACCAGTTACATCACAACATTTGCACATTTAAGGTCAAGACTTCCGACGAACATTTCTCCAAATACAACATAATTATTTATCAGCAACAGTGGTTGTAGTAAAAACTGAAAATATATCCAAACTTCGAGCCGATTACCTAAAATATTCAGTTGTTGGTTGTATTAACGAACACAAGTGTTTGAACGGGACAAAGCAGCACGGTCTACAACCTGGAGGGGGTGGGGCGTGAAGTGGCTCATTTGCATTTAAAGGGCCAGCGCTCAAAATGACCTTTCTGGTGTCATTACTCAGAAATAGGGTTGAAGATGGACCTGTGAAGTTGAATTAATGAAGAATTCAGACCCAAACATAGCATTTACAGTTTATGTAGACCACAGGGAAATGTTTCAAAATGCATAATTCCATTTAAAAAAGCAAAATATCACACCTTTAAAAAAAAAAAAAAATTGTATTAATGAATTTTGTAGTAACTGTTGCAGTTATTACAAAATGCGCAAAATGCATTCAAGAATTTTATTACAAAATGTGGCATTATTACATAATGAGGTGAAAAATGATTACATTATTACATATTGCACTGTTATTACATAATGCGGCGCTACATGGATCAACAGGTATTAACCATTTTAGATCAGTAAAAGTTTTTAGTCCCCAGTGGCTGTTTGGGTCTGTATGGGTTAAGGAAAAATAGGACCAATGGTTCTGTAGCTTACCGGCCAAATTAAAAGCTTTGGGAAATGTATCCAGATGCTATTTATTATCACCCAGTTATGTGTATTTATTATATTACAGAAATAGCCCATGTTTTGGTCATATTCCAATCAGATCTGTAAAAAATTCAAATTCCAACTTGATTTATTGTATCAATCCACTTCCTATCTGTTATAATGGGAAAATTTTTTAAAGTCGCACCAAATCCAGAATCAGATCCGGATCGAAATAATTTCAATACCTTGTGTTGACATCATCATAAATAAGCTGTTTACCAAGTTTGAAGTCAATCAGAACTGGAGTTTGGGAGAAGAAGACGATTGAAATTTTTTCCCATTATGTTTTGGTCATCTCCCCATCAGGGCTTGTTGAGCCGCATTATGTAATAAAAGTTCAAAATGTAATAAGAATGTCATGTCATCTTGTAATAAAGCCGCATTATGTAATAAACTGATACATTTTGTAATAAACTACGTCAACGCATTATATAGTAAATTTTTTCGCATTATGTAGTAAGTTATTACAATTTGAGAAATTAATTACAAAATGCACTTGACACATTTTTATTTTTAAAAAAAATGTAATAACATGGTTCATTATGTAATAACAATCCAAATTAATATAATTTCAGAGCAATTTAGAAGAAATTAGTCACAGGAGCTACAGGTAATGTAATCAGAACTTTAACCACACAGTTTAAAGATGACAATAAAAATGTGTCAAGTGCATTTTGTACTAAATTTCTCAAATTGTAATAACTTACTACATAATGCGAAAAAAATTTACAATATAATGCATTGAGGTAGTTTATTACAAAATGCGTCAGTTTATTACATAATGCAGCTTTATTACAAGATGACGTGACATTCTTTTTACATTTTGAACTTTTATTACACAATGGGAATTTATTACATAATGCAGCTCAACAGGGCTGGACTGTAGAAATTTACACTGGATATCATTTATATTTACTGAGTTATTGCATGGATCCACTTCCTATCGCTTATAATGGGGAAATTTTTCAAAGCTGTATACCAAGTTTGAAGTCAATCGGAATCGTAGTTTCGGAGAAGAAGGCGACTGAAATTTTTGTAACGGACGACGGACGACAGACGACGACAGACGACGAAACCGGATGCCGCATGACGACAATAGCTTATAGCCTGTCGACCGGTAAGCTAATAAGCTAAAAAAAAACCTTAGTCACACTGACACGACTACTGGAGACACTTTTATTATTCCTGCTTAAACATTACAAGCCTGACCTTTCATTTTCCTGGTCAATATATGGCACTATTCCTCCTTATCAATACTGAGTCACGATCGTGAACAGAACCTTCTAAGAGCACAAATAAAGAACAAACGTTGGTCATTTATTAACTATGTAACAGCCAGGATTGGCACTGAATCACAGGTTTCAGGTGTGACAAAAGTAGGTGCAAAAGTTGGAAACTCATATTTGAATACTTCATGTGTGGATGATTTTCTTGACGCAATGGGAAGACAACACAGTTCTGTTTTTGCTTTGGGGAAGCATTTTAATTCCCCACACAGAAACTAAATAGCCATTGCCATTGTTACATCCTCTGTACCTGATAATTAAACTTATTTGATGATATTTAACCTTTAGAGACCTAGATCGATTTTTGTGGCAACGTCTGAATGAACTGTTCTCACATTTAATTTCTAAATGTAATATTATCCTCTGCATTTTACTTTTTTTTCAGCAAAAGTCAAGTATTTCCCTATGTTTACTTTACTGGTCATGAATGTGTGTGCAATCTGTCGTTCAGTTTCTGTTGCGCAAAGACTGAATAAAAATCATGTGAATTCTATGAGTTCTTATACTGGTGTTAGATACTAATTAACCCTTAAAGACCTGGAACTATTTTTATGGTGATTTACAATTAAATTCTCTACATTTAAGTGATTTATCGCAATTTATTATAATATTATCCTTTGCATTTTTTCAGTGAATTTCCTGGATTTAATTCACTGACCATGTATAGTTGCGGAAAAATGATTAGACCATCAAAAGTCATAAAAAAAAAAAAAAAAGGTTATGCAATCAAGTGCTAACTCCTGTGTGTATCATGTGACTAAAACAGACAGAAAAGACAACATGGAATGCATAAAAGCATTGTTTTTGTCAGTACAATGCCATAGATACTGATGTAAGAACTGAAGTGACTTTGGTTATTATCAAGAAAACATGGAAAATGGCTAGATATCAGCTCTGAAACTAAAATCTTATGAGCTGTTTTTGTTGTTATCATTATATTTGTCCAAACAAATGTACCTGTAGTTGTACCAGGCATTAAAATGAACAAGAAACTGAAGAAAACAAGGGGTGGTCTAATCATTTTATCCGTGACTGTAGAAGTTCATTAAAGCTCAGAGTAAATTCAAAGGTTATATCAGAACTGATAAAAAAGTGACTTTTTCAGCTAAATATATCATGACCTGAACATGAAAATAAGTGTTTCCATCCACTGTCATTTATTAAACTACATGGGTTTTACTGATGAATCACTGTGCTTCCACATTCACTTTAGAGCAGGGCTCTCAAACTCATTTTCTTTCAGGGGCCACATTCAGCCCAATTCAATCTCAAGTGGGCCGGATCAGTAAAATAATAACATAATAACCTATAGATAATGACAACTCCAAATTTTTTATATGCAAAAAATAACATTAAATTATAAAATCATTTCCACTTTACAAACTATCTAAACAAAAAAGATGTGAATAACCTGAAAAAAACTGAAATTTCTGAGGAAAAATAATAATAAGAAAAATTTGATCAATAAGTCTACGTGTGCATTACAGATCAGATCTACCAAGACACAAAACAGGCAGAATATTGTTCAATTACACTTACATTTTCTTTAGACATTTCAGGTTGTTCGCATTTGTTCAGGTTATTGACGTTTTATTATTAAAGGATATCAGAGTTTAGTGTTCTTTGCAATAAATCAAAGAGAAAAAAATCGGTGTTGCCATTATTTAGAGGCATGATGTCATATTATTTTTTTCACATTAAACCAAGAAGAACATTTGGAGTCATTATTTCGAGGTTATTATGCTGTTATTTTCGAGTTCAACGCTCTTGATTGTTAATATCGTCTGCACTTTGTAAAGTCATCCCTTGGGCCGCACTGGAACCTTTGGCGGGCCACATTTGGCCCCCGGGGCCGCATGTTTGAGACCCCTGCTATAGAGCCTCTACTGTCCAAATGGGTCATATCTGATAACTATGAAAAGATGACAAACTGTATTTTATATCAGTTATTTCCATGTATTAATAGGATTAATGCTTCAAACATTTTAGATCAGTCGGTGCTTTTGGTTTCTGGCTTATGCCTGTTAACTAATTGGTAAAATGAGCTCTGCTTGTTGTAATAAATAGGAAATAATGCATATAAAAATTAATGTGGGAGTGCTGTTTGTATTTATATTGAGGTGTTCTCATGCAGCATGAGAGACTAAGAGCTTTTGGCAGTCGTAGCATTTGTGCTGCATCCTAAAACCCCAGCTCTTAGATCAGCGTTTTATGAGGTGTGATGTGATTTTATGGAAGTGAATGCAAACCTTCCAGTCCATTAAGTCCGCTTTGTAAAAGAAAAGAAAAACTCACTGCACTTCTATTAATCCCAGGATGTGCTTTAAAATGAGCTATGTGGGTAGAAAAAAAAAAAAAAAAATTAAGTGCGTTTTCCCAGAAACTAAACCTCAAGTTGACAGATGAATAAATTGTTGCAGAAACACTAAAATACAATGAGTTTCAGGACATAGGTGTGACAAATCGAAACAGAAAAACCCTAAATGAATGAATGAATGAGGAGCATACCTAATACAGATGTCTCCATACAGGTGAATCACACACATTGAGCGATTAACCTCCCATCATGCACTGTGGCAGCGCTTAGTAGGCCCCATATGTTCAGATTCCGGTTGAAGAACAAGCTCATCATTGGACACGGGTGGCTGCAACTGCCCTGGTCTGTGATTAAACAGGAACTGAAGTGACGTCTGCATGTAGATCTAAGGGAAAGGCACGGGAAACTGTGTTAACGGAGCTCATTTCATGACAATGCATGTGGAAAAACAGAAGATAAGCTCTTCCTCTAGTGTCTGAGAACGTCAACAGTGAATATGATCAGACTTATCCACAACATTGGTCTGTTTTCAGTCACAGTGAGACTTGAACAGGGTTGTTGCAGAGGTGAGAGGTTAGAAATCAGTGGAGCCTTGGAGATGTGAAATGAAGAGTTACAGTGTTTATATCGGCTAAAATTTACTTAGGGGGTCAAATGAGTGGCCATTTTTGTCAAAAAAAAAAAAAAAGTTGTAAGAAATGCATAGAACTGTGTTGAAATAATGCTAATACATTTGTGCACAGACTACTGATATTATCTGACAGTGGAAGCTATATTTTCAGAAATATTGGATTTTGAATAGCATGTGTATGTGAAAACTTTAACTGGTGGACGGATGTGACATTACCCATGATGCTCTGGTCAGTACCAGTACTTTATTAGTAATAAACTTACATACTTATTATTGCTAATTATCTTCTTGTTCATAAATGTTAGTATTGTGGATCTAAAACAATAACAGCTGACACAAAAACACAAAATGTGTCAGTGGACGGATGTGACATGGTTGTTACAGATCCCATCATACAGAAATGATCCTTGTGCAAAAACTAGGATCAGAATTATTTATTGTGTAGTTTATCATCACACTAAAGAGGAAATAACAATATAGAATTGTTATTTCTTTATAAAAACGCTTATTATTAGAAAACTGTTGATTAAAAAGTGATGTGTGACATTCTTAATGTATGTATTGGCGTAACAGAAGCAGGATGGATCAGCACCATACTCCATATTGCAACCTGTAAAAATAAAACGTGATATGTAGGATAGAAAAAGATAGAAAAGGTAAGAAAAATTGAGGAATCTAAAAGAATAGAATATTTGTTTTTCAGGTAAATTCAGTTAAAACATAACTTGGCCATTTGTGACATGAAAATGTAGCATTAATAGTGATGAAATTGGACATTTTTGAGCTGAAAACATAGTTCATATGACCATCAACATGTTGCAACAGAACTGAAATCCTGTAAATTTGAATAACTTGCATTTACCAACACAAAGTTCCTTTGGGGATTCACTTCTATTGATTTCTTATGCACAAAGGCATGAATAAGACCTTTTATTTTAGCCGATATAAAAAAAACAAAACAGTACCTGCCTGAGGGGTTGACTGCAGACAGCAGATCTGGTGGCTCTGGGATGATGTGAGGGTCCATTAGATCCCCCTGGAAGAGAGTCTCTGCAAATTAATCAGGCTGGTTGATTATATTTGGCAAACTATTAACATCAGAAGAAGCTGACACTTATTGGGCACTTTATTAGGTACACCAGTTCAACCGCTTTATAACGTAAATATCAAATCAGACAATCAAACGGCAGCATCTGAATGTATTTAGTCATGTAGACACAGTTAAGATGATTTGTTGAAGTCCATCAGAATGGAAAAAAGGCGGTTTAGGGACACAAGAAACTGCTGATCCACTGGGATTTTCATGCACAGAAACGGAAAACGACCTGTTGTTGTCAGAGGTCAGTGAAAGGTGACAGTATCAAAAATAACCACTGATTACAACTGAAGTTTGCAAAAGAGCATCTCTGAATAAGCAGATGGGCTTCACCAGAGGCATAAATGCTCACCGGCCACTTTATTAGGTACACCTACTACCAAAGAGGTGTACCTAATAAATTGGCCCATGAGTCTAATCCAGAAATGCTGACATGGAGAGAGAATAAAAACAGCCTCTACTTGGACTTTTTAAAAGTAGTCAGATATTAAATTCCTCATTTATTGATTATTTATTTGAGTTCAATGCCACAGGATATGTTCAGTTCAGTTATCTGGTTTCTACTGGTCAGATGTTTTGGATATTGGCTTCAGGCTATCATTTTCATGTCAGCCATTAAAAACCCACTTGACCACTACTATGAATACAACGTTTTGAGTGATAAGCTTTAAAATACAAGGATGTAGTGTCATCCAGGTTGATAAGGCCAGAGGATGCATTGAATGGTTTAAAGAGGATGAAAACAATGTGGATATACGCTATAGCAGAGGTGTCAAACATGCGGCCCGCGGACCAAATGGGATAATTTTTGTGAAATGAAAAAATTACACTGAACATATTAATAAAGGATGTTAAAATCATTCAAGTTCAGGGACCACATACAGACCAATGTGATCTCAAGTGGGTCAGACCAGTAAAATACTATCATTACTTATAAATAATGACAACTCCAAATTTTTCTCATCGTTTTGGTGCAAAAAAGTAAAACTACATGAAACGGTTTACATTTATAAACTATCCTTTCACAAAAAAATGTTAACTTGAATTGAACACGTATGAACAACCTGAAATGTCTTCTGAAAATTTTTATTTATTTATTTACAATTTTCTGCCTTTTAATAAATGTTTTGCGTACTTATGGATCCACTATGGTTGTGATGTGTAATAAGCTGAGGTATAATATTGTTAAAATTGCACTTATTTTTCTTAAGAAACTTCTGGTTGTTTGTGGATGTTCATGTTATTCACATTTTTAAAGGATAGTTTGTAGATGTAAACATTTTCATAAATTGATTTCACTTTGCTCATTATTACTTTACTGGTCTGACGAACTGAAATGACTTGAACATTTAGGTGCCTTTAGACTTGACAGACACCAACATGAACCAACATGTTGCGACAACACTTGCCACCACCGTCCACAAAACACCAAATAAAGGAACATCTTTTGGGAGAATTCATCCTTCCACAATCAAGGCACCTGTGTGTTCACTGTAGTTCAATAACATCTCTACTGTCCCACTTGTAGAAAAGCACTACCACCCCCTAGTGGTGAAAAGCAGTAGTTCTATGTTTAGCCCCTTGTGCTCCACCAGCAGATACACAGAACAGTAACTTACATTAACAACACTGAAAACACCTGATACAAAATACACCTTTAACATCACACCACATAATGAATGACAGTATTTTATTGTTTTCTCCCTAATCAGTTTTCAATTCATTGGACAAATACAGTCTTGTGAAATGGGACACAAGAACGGTTAAAGAACATAAAAACGCCGGATATCATCAGCTACAAAATTTGGCGATGATTAAAAATAAAAAAAAGGGAAAGAAAAGAAAGTAAAATGAATTTATACAGGGGTCAAAATTCAGTAAAGCAAGATGTAGTGTACATTTTTTGTAAACAATATGTATGTTTCAAATAAAATGTGGATGACAGAAGAGACTGAACACTGGCTGGCATGAGACATTTACAGAAACCCTTAAGCAACGGCGTCTTAACGGGTCACAGAAATGTCACGTACACAAAAGTGTAAAAATAGTCACACGGAAACATGACCTTTTTTTGTTTGTTTTTTTTTAAAATACGACAGCATATCTGCTACATACATCAAACCTTCACTCCGTTGTCCCTGGTTTAATGCGATATGAGGTATATGTGAGGCAAATTCTTGTTTACCCCTAAACCGTTCAATATGGCATCATATTATCTGTGTCGATGTGATATAACGTTGCATTCATTCTGCCATGTTTATGATTGCTTGAAACAACAGGTCATTGGGGTATAAAGGGGTTTAAAGACTCATTCAGCAGAACGATATCATTTCCAGCACTAACGGCTTGGTGTAAATATGGAAGACAGCGCAATTATTGTTGCCTTTACAAAAAACGTACAGCATAAATACATTGAAAAAATCAGCAAGAAATTACATCTAAAGTTTACCAGACAATATCTTGCACCTGTACTTCACAGGATTAGGCACCCAAATTTCTAATGGGACAAATATGCTCGATAGCCAGCATACGTGAAAAAGGTCTGATCAAACGTCTATATTCATACAATTTTTGTCAGCCATCACTTTTTTGTTTTTTTTTTTTTGCTCATACTGGTTATGGCTGCCTCGGTAACAGCTGAAGAAATACTCGATCACTAACACATTTGTCATCAAATTCAATAAGAAAGCAAAGCTAAGTTGGGTAACAAGTAAAACTAAAACTAGGGGTTCGAATTACATTTACAATATCCCAATTAAATGAGTGATCCCGCCCTCCCCGACAGCTAAACCCTCCCTAAATGTAAGGAGAAAGAGAAAATTTTAATGAAAAATCCCACTTTTAATATGTCAACCCTCCCTCCCTCTGACCCTCTGAAACCATGCTGCCCACACAGAGGGTATCCCATAATACCCCGACCACTTCCAGCCCACACATCCCATCTGCATATGCCCAAACAGCCACTCATGTCTTTAAGAAAGCCAGTTCGTTCCTGACATTTGAGCTTCGTTGATCTGACGGGGTACTTTTCTTTACTCACTGTAATAAAACGGCTCAAAGTGCTAATTGGATTCTTTCAATGAACTAAGACAACTGATGAGGAAGAGGAGTGCAGGAAAGGGGAAGGCCATTCTATCGCTGTCCAACAGCAACCCCTATTGGCCCAAGAAAAGCCCTAACATCTTTGTTCTCCAAAAATATAATAAGGACAACCTCTACCCCCTGAGCCCGCCCTCGTCCTTCCTCTACTTCAACTGGCAGTTCCCCAGAATGATTAAATCTGTTATTTTACATAATATATATTCTTATAAATATATATATATATAGATATAGATATATATATATATGGCCCTTATTGAAGAAAAATGAGTTTCACATTGACACGAAAGTACCATAATCTCTATATAGCCAAGTAGAAAGTGTTTTCAGTGTTCAAGTGAGCTGGCAGCAGTCTGTTTATGTCACACTCATTCAACAAGTAATAAAACATAAGAAAAACCCTCTTTGAAGTCGCAAATTTACACTTCTGAAAAGAGTGCTCACTGCACCTCGTAGGCTTCTCCTTTTCCACTTTTTCCTGAGTAATACTTTAAACCTTGTAACAGACAAAACCTTTTTTTGCTATTTCAATTCTGGGCTATTCCCTGCCATCATGGTTTATTTCCATTATTATTTTACAAATGTAAAGTTGATTGCTCAAACACTTCAGCTCATTGGAAGAAGAAATATGTTCGGTGCTACTCTACGCCTACCCTAAAAAGAACTTTCAGTTCATGATTAATGACCAGACCTAAAGTCAGTAAAATGACAAGAATAAACAGTCAATACATTATTAACTTAAAAGTAACAGATATTTTAAAAATTGCATTTGCAGAAAGCCTCGTAGGCTTGTTGTGGGGAGAGGAGTGGGCACAACAACAGAGCATCAGTATAATTAAAATAAAGATGTCACTTAAAAAAATAATAATAACAATAATAATAATAAAATAGAAGCACTAAAAAATTAAAATAAGAACAACATCTTTAACAACAGAGTGTTCTCTCCCTCTCAGGCTCTCATCTGTAGCTTTGGCTTGTTGGAGTTTTGGAACCTGTACTTACTGGCTCATTGACATCAGATAACAAACTACTATACCCTGAGAATTCAGACACAGGCGTCCGTATCCTGTGATCCACCTCCCCGCCGGAGTCAGTGCCATAAGACAAGCCGTGGCCGTCTGACTTGAACTGGGAGCCGAAGGCCTGAGCAAAGTTTTCTATCTGGTAGGAAGGCTTGGAAGAGTCCAGAGAGGCCAGATCCTGCGAGGGGACCAGAGGGTAGACCGCCGAGCCGTTCTTGACCGGTGGCGGGTCCTTCTGGCTGCTCAGGTCGGAGGGGCTGATCTGGTAGGTAGAAGGGGGGGTGGAGGAGTGCTGCTTCTCCATCTGGTCTGTGAGCTCCTGAGACGGGGTGAGCTGCTGGTGAGTGGCGGTCTCCAGGCTGCTCAGGTGGAAGCTGTGCTGCGGCGAGGAGCCCGTCAGCATTGCAAAGTGAGACTTTGGCACAGAGGAGGGCAGCGAAGGCGAGGCCACCGACTGGCCGAACCCACACTCCAGCGGGGATGTAGTGTAGATGTTCTTGTCGGAGTAAAGGGGGTTGCCCGGGTGGGAACTGGTGAACGGTCCTGAGGCGGGAGGCCCGGGGCCCAGGGGGAAGCTGGCACTGTGGCTGGTGCGCTCCAAGGCCTGAAGCAGGAAGCGGGAGTATTCATTCATCATGACAGTCTTGTCTACAGATGGGCTGGCGGTGTCGGCGTTGATGCCAGGCCCGTCAGCTGAGGCGGGGGTCAGCTCAACATGCTGGTCGCTGATGTCGAAGTGGACATCGTGGTGTGAGCCATCTGGTTTCTGGGTGTAGTGATCCAGGAGGCTCTGCAGGACCTCATCTGGGATCCCTGACTTGTCGAGGCTCAGAGGTGCGTCGCTGTCCATCACGCTGGATATGACGGACTGGGAAGACAAATGACCGACCCCCACATCATATTCGCCGCTGCCTCCTCCCGCCACCACAGGCCCTGATGAGTTTGCATTGTTTGCTGCATGAAGGTAGCGTTTCTTCTTCAGAAACTGCATGGCATCATCATAGTTGCTGCTGGTGGGCCCGACTTTGGCCCCGTTACCCATGAGCCCGAGGCCATCCATACCCCCTGCGTTATGCTCCATCGGACCGCCTTTACCCCCGCCCACTTTGTCGAGGCTCTTACGATTGGCCTTCTTGAACGCCATTTTCGGCGCTCGGCCCTGGTGGTCCTGTTGCATGCTGGTTCCGGGCTCAGTAGAGGAGGACACAGTCTGATTCCCCACAGAGTATTCGTGGATGCTGTAGCCTCCGGATACAGCCCCGTGGAGGTGTGGTACCCTCACCCCTCCGTCCCCCTTCTTCTTTTTCCTTTCTCCTCCTTCTCCTAAATTTTTGGACCTTCCTCTCTTTCTCCCAGTGTTCCCAGCATTTCCCTGAGTGATTCCATAGCTGCCATGTCCCATGTCTACACAGTCCATGTCCATCATCCCTGGATCCAGCCCTTTCTTCAGGGCTTCACCACAGGTTCGCTTGTGCTTTAGCAGCCGGTCAGTCCTAGAAAAATACTGAGGAACAAACACCAGAAATAAGGAAATTACTGATGGATATACACTTAAAACATCTGTTTAAAGACTGAGTTTCTCTAGGGTTAAATACTTTAAAGTCAGCACTTTTTAGAGCGATTATGAATGCAACGTAAGACCCATTTCCCATCCCCATTCGGATCTTGCTTGAGCTGGAGTTGATGCTCCAAATGTCAGAACAACAGTGGGTGATGGAAGTTGCCATTCCTTTGACTTCCCATTCCTCTTAAGCCTTTAAAACCATAGTTCCTAATCTTAGTGTTTTCTCGCACATGGTGCCGCAGGCTTCAAATTCATTATTTTCAATAGGCATCAACCAAGCACTACATGAGCTGTTCTCCAACCACATCTCATTATATTTGCACTTACTCGTATTAGATGAAAGCAACATCAACACACTCAGTTTTAACTCATTACCTTAAGAAGTACTGAGGGCATTTTTTGATGTAGGGAGACATCAAATGAGCCCATGCATCACATCGAGACACACTAGTGGGGTGTGCGCTGATAAACTCAGCCTGGACTGCACAGTAGGAATTGGTGGTAATTGGTTCCACGTGTGCTTCACATTTTACTTTCATTACAGCAAAATCAATAGTTTTATTGTATTTCAATGTGCGGGTGAAGTCTATAAAAGCAACATCGACGTCATAATCCAATCACTTTTTTATGACCTGTAAAAGCCATCCTGAAGGCATACATTTTAGATGATTAGATTTTCCTGCAGAACCCCTATAGATAACAAGTAAAACAAGTGGTACCAGGCACAACAAACCCCGCCCCTCCCGCGTATTGTAGCTTATTTTGGCATGGATCCAGCTGATGTCATCATGTCTACACATGTGGCGATGTCAGCATATCAAGTGCCTCTATATATGTGCCAAGTTTGAAGTAAATTGAAGAAAAAAAAAAAGTTTTTATAGACATTTGAAATTTCACCCATTATAAGTAAATGGGGAAAAAAAGATTTTAAAAATTCATAAAATTTTTTTTTAACTTTGACCTACTTTTCCCAAAATGTAATCAGATCTATTCTGGGTCACTGGCAATCTATAAACCCAATCTGGTATGAACTGAAGCAACAGTTTAGCTGCTAGAGTATGAACAAACAAAAGAAACAAACAAACCAAACCAAAAACCCTTGCCTCCCCTTTGGGGGGCAGGGCAAAAATATTTTGACTAACCTGTTGGCAGGTCTCGCATCTGTACGGCTTCTCTCCACTGTGTGTCCTCTTGTGCCTCTCCATGTGATATTTCTGAATAAAACGCATGTTACACTGGTCACAGCTGAATGGCTTCTCTCCTGACAAACAACAAAAAAACAATAATGCTCAAGATTAGGACGGGGTTATTCGGAGGTTGTACCAGATGCCCTGATGATATGGATGGTTGCCTTTAGTCGCTCACCACTGTGGATTTTCTCATGACGCTGGAGGAGGTACTTCTGAATGAAACTCATGTTGCACTGACTGCACCTGAAGGGTCTTTCACCTGAAATGCATTAAGTTAAATACTGTTATGACACACTGGAAACTGCGGTAGTATAAGCTCAAGAATCGTTTTCATGTTCCTGCCTTTTTTTTTTTTTTTTTTTTAACTTTTTTCTCATTTCTTCTCTGGGCTGTGGTTCAATCAACATTCGCACAGCGGTATGTGTTACATGGCTGTTGCAATCGATTGCATTAGGTGTTCACGTCACTGCATTCGTTCTTAAAATACTTTGACTTTCATTTTCTCGCTGCTACATTTGAGGAAGTAAGTCTGTCATTCTTCCAGACTGGTGAATAAAACATTTCTGCATAATTACATCTATCTCATCGTGAGTTTGTAAAGTGTTCTTGCACTACTTGTGAGACGCTGATACGAAAACAAATAAAATAAACCACAAAGTGCCTGCTGAGTGCATTAAAGAGCATTTTTAGATGACTGAACACGGCGTTTTGTGATGACAGATATCATGTAAAGGCTTATCTTTCATACACAACTCTGAAAGATGAGATAAAATAAAGGGAACAACAGTGATTATCTCTGCTGACTGAGAAGGAAAGGACGGACTGAACCTTTAAGGACAAAACAAGTAAACAAAACAATAAAAGACACAGAAATACAGATAAGTCCACCCTGCCTGTATCTGGTTGGTTTGATCTTGAGGTGTAATTGATGACCTACACCGGATGCACTTATCTATATATACACTACAGAATCACAGTGGAATTGCTCTATTATTAACAGGACTTTCATTAGGAAAAAAAAACAACACTTCACAACTTGTAAAAATGAGAACAACCTTGCAAAAGACATGCTGCATAAAGTCAGTCAGATGGTGTTACAGGCTATGTTCATTTCTGTGCTGTGTAAAATAAATTACATAACCTCAAACAAGCAGCTGAGAAGGAAAACCAATGCGTCACGGTGTTGGATAGAAACCCACACTACCTGTGTGAATGAGCACATGTCGGCGTAGGTGATATGAGCTTCTGAAGGATGCGGTGCAGTGCTCACAGATGTGAGGCTTGCTTCCTGGCGACAGGCTGCCTCCATCTGCATCCAGCATCATTGATTGCTGTGAAACAACACGGGAGAACCAGAGCGGTGAGTTTTGCTCAGCCTTCTTCTGAGGCCTTTATTTACATCAGCTGTTAAAGGTCACAGGCTTTTACCAGAGGCAAGCTTGTATGTCAGACTTATTTTTAATCCCCCTCTTCAGTAGTTTACTTGTTGATATTTCAGTACAAAGGTTCTTTTGATCCATTCACTTGCTCTTTAAAAGTTATAGTATTTCAACCTTAAACGGAGTGCCAATGGACAGAAGTCCTTAATTTTAGTAAGGCTTTGGCCTTTTTCAGAACTGGTTCAACTTGTCAAACATTTAACCAAAAAATCAACCCCCAACTCCATCGTTCACATTGAGGTTGTTTATTTTTTTCTTAACAGACTACGCTGGCTTTGTTTTTTTAACACAAAATTTTAATAGTTGCTGTTGGGTATGACAATCCTTCCCCTGACAGGAGTAGATGCTGGTTTTAGACTAGTAAAGACCTGATACCTCTCTAAAATCACTTCTCCAGACCATGAGGCGGTTCTTTGGCTGTTGAAATAAAGAACTGGTTTGAGATTAAGCACCTAATCTGAACCAACCTTGATGTAAAAGGTGTAAGTGAATCTTGTTGCACTTATATGATAAAACAAAACCGTTAGTTTGAAACATTAACACACACCTGCAGTGGCTGAAATCAGATACTAGCAGTTGACGCAGCCCAGAGCTAAAAAGTGTTAAAATAACATTAATTAACATGATTTGGTTACATGTAGTGATGCCCCGATCTGGATTTTTTTTTGCTTCCGATCCAATCCAATTTTTTGGGGGATTAGTTTTGCCGATACCAATCCAATACGGGCTTTTTACAATGAAATTTTGATTTAAATTTGGAGTCATTATTTATGGGTTATTAAGCTATTATTTTACTTGAGATCACAACTGGGCTGAATGTGGAACCTGAACTAAAACAACGATGACACCTTTGACTCTTAAAAACTTTAGTATATTTTTTTCACTTTCCAACTTCATACTGTGGGATGAATTGGAACCTTATATTTGCCCCTGCTGTAGTGTTTCTGTGGACAGGTCCGTTCAGGTATTAAATGGGGGTGCATTCGGTGCTGTGCGTTAGTGATGTGAAGCAGGTTACTCGCGGGTTGGGTTGGGGACGGTCAAAAGAATGTCAGCGTATTTGCGGGGCGGGTTACGTCGGGTCAAATAATTCCACAAAAGCCCTGCAGATTGAAAAAAAACAAACTCGCGCATCACTACTTAACCTCATGAGTACACTCAGAGTGAAAGTGAAACTTACAGTCCTCTAAGCCTCCCACCGTTGTGCAGCCCTACCTTCGGAAACTTTAATTTGAGGGGGCAAGACATCTATCCACCCCTGAACCGGGCCCGAATCGGCCCGATGTCGTGACTAAATCCGATCCTCTAAAAAATGCCAGATCGGCAGCAGATAACGATTTGTAGATCGGATTGGGACATCCCTAGTTACATGTGAGAGGTAGAAATGTACATAATGCTCAATTGTGATGTGCTGTTTTTTTTTCTGTATCTTGTATTTGGAGGTCACCCTTTATTTGTTCATGTTGGCCACAGCCTTTGTCAGACCTGGCTTTTAATTGGATATTGAGAGAGGTGTTTCAAGTATCATGAGCATGTTTATATTCTATGAAATGTATCCACTATTTAAAAGGGAAAACAGACAAACACTGCACAAAAAAGCACAAAGCGCAAAACTGTGCTTTGCAATCATTGACAGATACATAAATACATGACAAACCTTTGCCTCGCTTCGTTTCTTTCTTGGTTTACCCTCCTGTCCGTCACCATTTGACCTTCGACCTTTTCTCCCAGTGGGCTCCTTTCCTAACTGACTTGGCAGCTGTTAGGATGACAAAGGGAGAAGGAGGGACCGTGAGAGCGAGCCATGACATGGAAATTACTTTATTGAGGGTTAAGGGTCTTCAGTCTGGAACTGTGATGCAAACATAAAAATCCTTATTTGTTGCTCGTGAAAGCAAATAAAACACTTTTTTGACTAAGTCGGGTGGTTTTCTTGTTGACGCTTTGTGATTGGAGTGGGAGAATAACAAAGCCCTAAATTGAAGACCTCTCTCTGTGGATAAACAGTCTGTAATTCACCGCGAGCCACTCATCTACTATTCCGACCAAACTGCACACTTCACCTCAACAGAGCGTTCAAATTATCCTCTTTCCTGAACTTAATCACAGATGATGTGTGGGATGTCAGCATAAAAAAGGTAAAACACATACAACTGCCTTTGAATCCCCCTCCTTTTTTTTCATCTTTTTGTTTAACATCCCGCACTGCCAGCTCTGCCTCTGTAAAAAGGCAGCACTCTCACTGCCATATGGACACTGACAGGGTAAATGTGGGTGCACCTGCTGTTCACTAAACCAGTCCAGTTTGAGGGGAAAATCATGACAATGTACAGCCAATATAAAACAAGTCCAAGTTTGACTGAGAAATCTGCTCTGCACTTAAAAACAGGAACCACCAGCCTTTGTATAAGTAGAAATCATCACCGAATACAGACTTAAGCACTTATCCTACGACACAGATCAAATAATGATAAAGTATTTAACCCTGTTAGGCTGAAAAATCAAAAATCTGAATTGTCTACAAAGTCTGATGAATCTGCCTAGATGTGTTATAGAAACCTTAAAAGTCTTCTTGAACAGTTTGAACCATGGTGTAGTATAAAGACAATAACTCATTCTGTTTTTGAGAATACTTACGTCTTAAGGCTGCTGACCTCTGATGCCTGCCTATTGTTAGACGTGTGTGGATGTGTGTATTTCTATTCGAACGAGCACAAAAGACGTCTGAAATGAAGTGCAAGCTCAAACAAGACAGCTGTGTCCTTGCCAAGACGTTTTCATTCACGCTGAGGCTGGATGACATCACCCTTCTTGCCAGAAAGAGAAAGAGAGCGAGAGGGAGGGCCTCATTTATATTTTGCATCTCGAGCCGTCAGCAGATTTATGTCACCACGGCCAGATTCGCGCAGGCTCCGCCCCTGCACCCGGTCTTTCTCAGGCTCCTCCCACTAATGATAATATGGGGCGCCGCAAAACAGAGCAGGGCTGTTTTGGAAAGACTAATGAGTTTTCTGTTGCCAGGTTGTATGTTGCTAATGTTTAATTCAGTATTGGCCATAATTTCTGACATGATTAACAACAAACATTTACAAACAGAAAAACACTACCAGTAAACACCACAGTCTGGCTACATACATATGATGATGTTTAATACTGCAACTATCTACTGTAGTCATCGCATATAAATACTTAATAATATTCAGTGAAATGCTTATCTAGAAAATACATTCAACCATCCCTGTGCTGCAGGGCATGGGGATTTTTAAATTGTATTTTAGATTGCATTTTTAATAAATCTAACACTGAATATACGCTTTTGAGGACAAACAAAGAAAAATATCACATCCTGATATGTAAAGATTTATGCTTTAGTTGTGCTTTGAAAGTGGTAAAATAATTTATGTTTCAAGCACTGGACTAAAAATCAACTAATCAGAGCCCTAAAGATGTTTATTAACCCACATTTTTTGTAAATATGAATAAATAAATGAGAAAATAATAAGTAAATATGTTAAATATTATTTAACACTTAAAGACTTAAAACTATTTTCATGTCAACTCCCAAATATTTTTTTCTTTACATTTAACACAATCTATCATATTATCCTCTGCATTTTGTATTTTTCAATGAAAATTGAGTATTATCCTATATTTAACTAAATGATCATGTAGATGTTTATGTTTATGCATTTGGCAGACGCTTTTTCCAAAGCGACTTACAGGGGAAAACCAATCAAATCACTCAATCAAATTTTATTTATATAGCACCAGATCACAACAAAAAAGTTATCTCATGACACTTTATATATAGAGTTGGTCAAAACCAGACTCTAAGCCAATTTACAGAAACCCAACAGAATCCTCCAGGAGATGTTTGAGTAAATTCAGAGATTATTGTATCAAAACAGAGAAAACTGAGGACTTTTTCAGAAAATATATCATTAAATGAGCATAACATAGCATCCACAACCAGTTATTTGTAAGACTACATGGGTTTTACTGGTGAATCAATATTTCAGAAGATGATGGTGTTTCTACATTCACTACAGAGCCTCTGAACGTCCAAATGGGTCATATTTGATGACCATGAAAAGATGAAAAACTGTATTTTACCTGAATTATTAACACTGTATTGACAGGATTAGAGGTTCAAGAGTTAATAAACATTTTTGATCAGTAGATGCTTTTGGTTTGTGAGAGTTAAAACAAAGGAAAAGCAATGAAACGTCATATTCTGACTACATGTGTGACCCTCGCTGTGTTTACATGAGTCCTAATATGCCATTGTTGGAATAACAGCCCAGTGAAAATAAATTAAAAATAATAAAAACGTAACCACCTCATCATAAGGGACTGGTCTGATCTGGTTCAATCAAAAGGAATTTTCAATTGGGTTCAAAGCGATGGTATAAAACTTTAATAACTCTCTCAATAGGAGAATACTGGCGCCAAATAAGCAGACATAAACACTTAATCTGATCATTTCTCTTCAGCTAAAACAAATCTATTTTTTCTGCAAATATTTGTTATCACATGGCCAACATAACATTAAACCACATGATGAGTTTTCAGGATGGAAAAACAAAAACGGATCTGTGACTAATACAACTATTTTTGTTGGAAACCTTAAAAGATCTTTAAATTGTTGAACACCTTGAAATTGAAAAGTCTTGAAATGAATTTTTCAAACAACCTTTGCAAAGAAAAAAGCTGGAGTCCACTGAAACAAGCAAACAAAGCAAAATCTACCGCTGACGTTTTAAGGCAGCTTATTACATTATACTCATCATTATTATTACATTATATTGCATTCTAATTAAATGCTTTGGGGAACGGCAATAAACATTTTATTAGATTGACATATTACCAGTTCATGTAAACCGTCATCATCTCAGGATGTTTTGCATCAGGTTGAACAACTATTGCCCATGTAACTTCAGCTCATGTTTCACATTTAGGTTTTAGTGATCAATTCTCCAGATATACATGTGGATTTTTATATACTATGAGTACACAACCTCTGTATTTATACCTTGTTGACCACTAATATACTGTATTAATGAGAGAGATGTGACTTATACAGCCATTTATTCATGGCCTGTTAGTCTCATAATCTGGTTTGGTGTTGAAGGTACTTACGTTGCCCATGTTGAGGTCATGTACCAGCAGGTTCTGGTTGTTACTAACTGTCACCTCTAGCAGCTCTGTGCTCTTGTTCATGCCTCCGGGATAAAGAGGCAGGCGATAGTCATGCTCTGACATCTTTTCCTGCTTGATACCCATGGAGTGAACATAGTCTCCCACTGCTGCACACCCCAGGCCACCACCCTGGATGCCCATGCTGCAGTCGGGTGAGTCGCGCTCCTTCTTCAGGATCATTTCTTGAGGTGGGAGGTCCTGCATGACCGACTGGGCAGCCAGCCGGGTGAAGCTGGTCACCGGCGGTAGGTGGCTGAACATAATCATGCCAGAGCCGAAATTGGAATCCACGCCTCCGTTGGGGCGCAGGAATTCATTCCCTAGTTTGTCTTGAATGAGGCTCATGGTGAAAGGTGGTGGGCAGGAAAACTACGGGGCACCAATCAGTGTCATCCTGCAGAAAACAACAGTAGCATTCACATTAAAACAGTCACTGTATACTTCTGAAACACTGGTGGAACACAATATCAGTACAGGAATGTACAGCTTAATATTTTCTCCTGTGATACAATATCAATATAGTGATGATAAATATTGCTATTTTTATTAAGTTGTATTGAACATGTGTCAAAGGGGCACAAACCTACAATGACTGACACTACAATGCAACAAATACATACGCAATTCCCACTTTTTGCCATTTTAGGAGTATTTTTTTCCTGTTACACTGACATCATGATCTATTGCAGATGACTGTCTATAAAGGTCGTAGTTGAGGATTACATTATAGTGACACCATCATTATCATGGGCAATGCATTGTTGCTGTGTAATTCCAACCCACATTCAGCAAAAATGCACTCTATACATAACTAGCAACCAAACTGTAAGGATGTGTTCCAATAAAGGCCAACAAACAATTATAATGGAGCCAGTTAAGCTTGGTTTTCAGGAATCAGTGTCACGGCTTCTGATCTCACAACTGGGTGCTCAGTCGGATTAAAACCGCCAGATTGTGGGTCACCAAAGAGTTACAGTCTGGCATAATGTGTAGAGTGAAAAACAAGCAAAACATGACCGCAACACTGTTGAAAATTCCCTCTGATTATTGCGTATATTCTGTATTTTCCAGGGTAGAAAGGTCACAGCGGCTGCAATGCTAGACACAACATGAGATGAGGAATGAGAGGATTGAAGTTGTGCATTAATCTGTTTGATGGGCCTGTCTAACCCAGTCATCCTATTTGCCTGAGCTTATCTGCCAATGAGAGTGCACATAGACTGCATTAGAAAGACTGGTGGTGTAATTATGTGTCTGGTCTGGTACTAAGCATGAACAAATCATGCTCTGTGGCTGTTTAAGTCAGAGCTCATGTGTTTAATTTTAATTCAGCATGGATTACCTGTGAGCAATGGGAGCATTAAAATGTGTACGTGCACTATCAAAATAATTAAGCTGCATTAAAATGATCACAGCTGATAACTATGCATTCGTGATCAGCTTTGTTAATCGCACTTACGATCCATGTGGCTAATCAATGCTAACAGACTGCTGCCAGATGCCTTCAGCTTTGATGGTCGGCTAGCAGCAGTAACCTCGGCTGCTAACACAAAGACAACTTTTACAAAAGGTGAAACCAGACTTTAGCCACAGCCACTAAACTTCAACTCTCCAAAACGTCTTCTACTTATACGTCGATTCTGAGCTCCGCGAACATTTTTAGCAAAACTAGCAACCCCAGTTCGCATTGCATTTACCTACCTAGCTAACCATTTGGCTAACCACTCTTACGGGGCCCTTCTTTGTGATGCAGGATCAGCCAATAATTAATATGGCCATGCAATAAGAACAGCAGATAGGCGCTGATGGGAAGCAAAAACGTAAAAACAACAACGAAAAAACTACCTAAAGTATGTCGAAATTACCCATTTAAAGATGCAGAGCTAGTTCGTTTGGCACTTTTTAGCTTGAAATTAAATATTTGTGATTTAATGGCTGATGTGTGTGCACAGTAGCGTTACGTTACACAACACAAACAAAATCTGCGAGCTAGAAAAAAAAAAGATCAAGGACGAATGGTTTACGTCTGTGAAATATCCCAAACAGGACGCCTAGCTTACCCTGTACGCACTTATTTTGGATGGCTTTCTCCAAGTTGTAGGCTTCTTTTCCTGGACACTGAACCGACTGTAAGTGATGGAGCGACAACACAGGCATGACCCATAACAAACGGCCCATACAACTCCAGCGAACAATGATGCTGCTCCGACTAGCCGAGACGGCTAACTTAGCAGGCTAACTAGCGGTAACCAACGGCAGTGCGCTGCGCTTTGTCGTCTGTCCCGAACGGGGAGTTTAACCAATAAACCCACCGAGTCCGGCCCAAAGTTGGACTTCAGAAGTTTCACTTACCAGTGCATGACCATGACCTGCTGTTTTGGCTCGTGTAGTTCACCCTTTAGCAGTCCGTTTCGGAATCTAGAGCCAAAACATTGTTCTCCCGCAGCTGCTGGGTTCTTCCATCTTGCTTCGGCGCAGGGGATTCTGGGTCCCGCAGGCGGACGCGTCCTGAAAACAGACGCAAAGTAAAAAAACTAGTTCAACAAATTTATAACAACAACAACAACAACAACAACAATAATAATAATAATAATAATAATAATAATAATAATAATAATAATAATAATAATGTTATCATTGTTATTTTACATAATAAGAATAATAATAGTAATAGGAAGAATAATGTTATTATTGTCATATTACATAATAATAATCATCATCATCATCATCATTGTCATCATCATCATAATAACTTGGAATACTTTGATGAAAGACACGAAGAACTAGTTCAGTGTTTTTCAACCTTGGGGTCAGGGGTCGCCTGGAATTCAGATGGGGTCACCTGAAATTTCTAGTAACTGCTAAAAAAAATGAAATTACAAAAAAACTTGAAAGATGCAATCCCAATACATAAAAGACATGACAAACTCTGAAGCTGAAACTGAAGCACTGTGGTACTGTTTATCTTTCAAATGTTCATTGTGGTCGGTTTCAGATGCTGCAGCTCTTTCATAATTCATAGTTTGAGTTATTGTTTGTTCAGTATTAGTTGTCAGCCTTGTAAATCCAAGCTGGACTGACTGTACATATCCTGACCAAGGAAAATAAAATTCTCACTTTGTGCAGTAATCTACGCCTGACTTTTCTGCCTCTGTCCATAACAATATACATTATATAGACTAAATGTTGTCTAAAATTAATGTTCATTTGCAACATAGTATAGCAAACTATTACATGGTCAAAAACAAATTAATTGTAGCAAAAAAGATGTCTCAATTTTGAATGTCTGGGGTCGCCAGAAATTTGTGATGTTAAAATGGGGTCACGAGCCAAAAAAGGTTGGAAACCACTGGACTAGCTATTCATTATCTATTTTAATGTGATCGATAACCGATGAAGGAAATTTATTTGGTAAAGAATCTGACAATGAAAGTAAGGAAGGGGTAGGACTAGATAAGCCTTTGCTTCTTTCTTCTAAACTGTGTTTAGAAATTGATTCATATGTACATTTATGTTAAATTTATTGTATTTCGTTACTTTTTCTGTGATTAATGACCATTGATGGGTGATTATGTAACTGACTAATTGCTTTTATTGTTTTTTTTAGATCTCCTTCAGCAGTACTGCCCCACCTGCTGCCTCAGATCAGCCAACACCAACCTCCTCACTCCCACCACTAGGACAAAGCACCGGACCTTGGGGGACCGAGCCTTCGCTGCAGCCGCCCCCACCCTATGGGACTCACTCCTACAAAACATCAGGAACTCGGACTCAATACAAAACTTCAAATCACTTCTCAAAACTCTCCTGTTCAAACCTGCATTTTTTTGTTCTTTTGTTTTGTTCTGTTTGTGAAGCGCCTTTGAGTGTCCAAAAAGTGCTATATAAGTGCAATGTATACTATCATTATTAGTTCTTTTTTTTTTTAAATTCAAAGTTGGATGAATGAAACATGTAGAACAACACAACAAATAAGTACCCTACATAAATTCATACAAATTCCGGAATGTTTTTGAAATGGAGAAGGCTAAAGCAAAAGCGTATTCATTCCTACCCCAAATTTAACTCATTTCAATACCACATACAAGCTATATAAATGAATATTAATAGAACATGTGTATCAGTCATGTCAATCAATATCCTCTTGAGACCCAGAGATGCATTTTTGTCCACTGTGGGCATAAGAGTTTCACGACTTACATGGAAAGTCATATGAACACAATACATAATATGCAGATTAAAGATTCAGAATGTTTAACTGTGTCACATGATACAAAAGTGTCTTGGTTAAGTTTTATAGATAAAGTAACATATATTTTTTATACATTTTTTGTCCATTTGTCCTCTGTGATGTAATGTTGTTTTGTTTAATATGTTATGATTGCAGCACAATTTTATGTTTTTCATGAAAGACAATTTTCCTTGTTTTTTTTTTGTTCTTTGCATATTTTATTTTTTTATGGTAGTTTTATTCTACCCTACTTACTGTACATATATTCTATTGTAATAAATGTAATAATAATAATAAATTTTACTTATAAATGCCTTTCAAGACACCCACGGACACTGTACAACAAGATAAAACAGATAATCCATAAAATACAAAGAAATAAATGAATAAAAGAATAATTACTATATATAGAAATTTTAGATTTTATTCTTTGTCTTCTATGCTAAAACTGAGACCTGAGTAATTACATTTCGTTTTATCATGTACCATTGATCGAATGACAATAAAGCTGAGTCTGAGTAATGTAATTACATTTTCTGTGCCATTTGTAAAAACATTAATCAACACATATATTACAGAAGCTAAAGTAACATTGTACACACTTACGAGGTTCCACTAAGACGACCACACTATTTAACATCTGAATTGAAGACGACGTAAATGACTTCTAAAAATAATTGAGTTGCCCTATGTGCACTTTTTATCATCTACCAGAGGACAAACGCTCATACTCAGGACATGAGATCGATGAAAACAGATGTCTCATATACATACAACTCCGGACATTTTCAGACCGGAAGAAGATAGATGGTCACAAGTCATTAGACACATTAGCCCCAGTGGTGATATACAGCAGCGAATGCATAAAAGAGAAAAAACTGGAGAGAAAAACAAGACACATGAAAGCTGTGAGTGAACATATTAAATCAAGATCATGTTTAAATATTAATTAATCTGAAAGCAGCGCCTTTTTATTATGCTGAGCAGTTAAAGGTCAGTAGTGTCTAGAATAAACAAAAATGTTAATTTTACTCAAACACATATACAGGGCGGGGAAGCAAAATTTACAATATTTTGAGGCAGGGATTGAAAGACAGTGTATGACCAGTTAGTTTATTGAAAGTCATGAGAATTTATTTGCCACAAGAAAATTTACATAATAGAAAATGTTTTTATTCTACAGGGTGGGGAAGCAAAATTTACAATGAACATTTAGTTGTTTTTTCTCAGCAGGCACTACGTCAATTGTTTTGAAACCAAACATATATTGATGTCATAATCATACCTAACACTATTATCCATACCTTTTCAGAAACTTTTGCCCATATGAGTAATCAGGAAAGCAAACGTCAAAGAGTGTGTGATTTGCTGAATGCACTCGTCACACCAAAGGAGATTTCAACAATAGTTGGAGTGTCCATAAAGACTGTTTATAATGGAAAGAAGAGAATGACTATGAGCAAAAGTATTACGAGAAAGTCTGGAAGATACTATTAAAGAAGAATGGGAGAAGTTGTCACCTGAATATTTGAGGAACACTTGCGCAAGTTTCAGGAAGTGTGTGAAGGCAGTTATTGAGAAAGAAGGAGGACACATACAGGGTGGGGAAGCAAAATTTACAATATTTTGATTGAAAGGGATTGAAAGACAGTGTATGACCAATTAGTTTATTGAAAGTCATGAGAATTTATTTGCCACAAGAAAATTTACATAATAGAAAATGTTTTTTTTTCTATGTGTCCTCCTTCTTTCTCAATAACTGCCTTCACACGCTTCCTGAAACTTGCGCAAGTGTTCCTCAAATATTCAGGTGACAACTTCTCCCATTCTTCTTTAATAGTATCTTCCAGACTTTCTCGTAATAGTTTTGCTCATAGTCATTCTCTTCTTTACATTATAAACAGTCTTTATGGACACTCCAACTATTTTTGAAATCTCCTTTGGTGTGACAAGTGCATTCAGCAAATCACACACTCTTTGATGTTTGCTTTCCTGATTACTCATATGGGCAAAAGTTTCTGAAAAGGTATGGATAATAGTGTTAGGTATGATTATGACATCAATGTATGTTTGGTGTCAAAACAATTGACGTAGTGCCTGCTGAGAAAAAACAACTAAATGTTCATTGTAAATTTTGCTTCCCCACCCTGTATATAGTAAAACCAGTGGTGTTTGAGTTTCTCCCACAGCTGTAGATTGAAGGGACCATAAATAACTAAGAGCTGATGGGTAAAATTACAGTAGATTAACCCATAACGGCTCAGTGATACTTTTGTGTCAGTTCCCAAATTAATTTTTCTCTCTATTTAACCTTTCTTACGTGATTTATCAACATTTACTATAATATTATCTTCCGTATTTTAAATTTTTTCTGTCAAAATCAGTTTTTTCCTATATTTAATTCGATGGTCATGTAAATGTTCATTAGAGCTCAGAGTAAAGTTGAGGGTTATTATATCAAAAACAGAGAAAACTGAAAAAAATAGTGACTTTTACAGTAAAATATATCATTAACTGAACATAAAACCAAGTGTGTCCATCCACTGGTATTGATCCAACTCCATGGGTTTTACTGGTGAATCAATATTGTAGAAGATGATGGTGTTTCCACGGTAACTACGGAGCCTCTGAACATCCAAATGGGTCATATCTGATGACCATGAATAGATGACAAACTGCATTTTACACCAGTTATTGACATGGATTGATAGGATTAATGAATCAACAGGTATTAAACAGTTTAGATCAGTAGATGGTTTTAGTCGACAGTGGATGTTTGGGTCTTTATGGGTTAAAAAGTGGTAACAACTTATTTGGCTTTATTTCAGATGCATTAGTGTCAAATTCACTTTAGTTCCGTGGTCACATTCAGCCCAATATGACCTCAAACAGGACGGCCCAGTAAAATAACAGCATAATAACCTTTAAATAATAACTCCAAATTCTTCTATTGGTTTTAGTGCAAAAAAGTAAAAGTGCAGTTTTAACAATATCCCATAAAGACCCAAACATCCACCAGCGTCCAAAAGCATCTACTGGTCTAAAATGTTTAATACCTGTTGATCCAATAATTGAATCAATATAAATAATTGCTGTAAAATGCAGTTTGTCATCTTTTCTTGGTCATCAGATATGAGACATTTGGATGTTCAGAGGCTCCGTAATGAATATGGAAACACCATCGTCTTCTACAATATTGATAAATGATAAATGACAGTGGATGGAGACACTTGGTTTATGATATATTTTGAGATATATCATATTATAATGATATATTTATTGAAAAAAAATCACTTTTTCATCAGTTTTCTCTGTTACTGATATAATAATCCTCCACTTTAATCTGAGCTTTAATGAACATCTACATGATCAAATAATTAAATACAGAAAAATACCTGATTTTTACTGAAAATTTTTAAAATACAGAGGATAATATTATAATAAATAGTGAAAAATCACTTAAGAAAGGTTAAATAGAGAATAACAGTAGTAGCACTGGGTCTTTATGGGATATTATGCCTCATTATTTCCACATGTGTATTACAGTTCACAGATCACAGCGTAAAACATTTAGTAACAGGGATAATATTGTGAAAATTCTTCTGTTTTTGTAAGAAATTTCAGGTTATATGTGGTTGTTTAGATTATTCATATTTTTTGTGAAAGGATGGGCTGTAAATGTAAACAGTTTCATGTCTTTTTACTTTTTTATACTAAAACAAAGAGAAAAATTTGGAGTTTTTGTTGTTTATAGGTAATTATGATAATATTTTACTGGTCTGATTCAGTTAAGATCATACTCAGATCACCTCAAGCAGGCCGGACCAGTAAAATAACGGCATACAAATGATAACGCCAATGCGTTCTATTGGTTTTAGTGCAGAAAAGTAAAGTGCAATTTTAACCCTTTCATGCACAGTGGTCACTCCAGTGGACAGTCGTTCTCCAGCTGTTCTCTTGTATATTCATGGGTTTGGTTGTTTTAGTTCCATATCAGCCAACACAGTGGACACTCATGCACCATCCCAAACACTGACATTCATATCATTACTGTAACTTTGTTGTTCCTGATAAACCTGATCTGCAGAAACATGTTTTAGTGTAAATCAGTTGCTAATTGTTATTAGACTGGAATCAACAGTTTTCTGGGAAAAAAAAGGTGTTTTTTTTTTGGGGGGGGGGGGGTTTGCATATCCTCCTGAAACCCAACAATTCATTTTGTCCTCTGTAGGGGACAAAAGTTTGACAGTTTTACTTTAAAAACACTGTGCATTGCAAAGGATGTTCCATTAAAAAAACAATCAATCAATAAATAAAAATAATTTTAAAAATGTATCTGAAAAAACTGTTGCATTATGCAGTTTCCAATCAAGACAATTTGTTAATGTAAAAAAGCTAAAACTGTCAATTTCCTGGGTCTCAGGAGGATTTTATCTCCATGAAATGAGTAATAACTAATATTAGAGTTTGATAAAATGTGAGAAAACAGTAGTAATTTGGCAATTAGCGGAATTAAAAATGTTTTTATTTCATAGTTTTCACACAGTATATCACTTTCTGATGAGGATTTTTTAAATAAATGTTTATTTGCTTCAAAACTTAAATGCATGGTGACCAGCTGAGTGGACATTTTTGTAACTCCAAGAAAAATAGGTTCATAAAAAAACAAACAAACAAACAATTGCATTGTTTTTTTCATGCCTAAAGAGGAACAAAAACACTCAAGAAAAAAATATTGACTAAGGTTCTCATAATTCATGCATGAAAGGGTTAACAATTTTATCATTTCCACATGTGCATTACAGCTAACAGATCACAGCGGCTCTACAAAGACACAAAACATTTAGTAACAGGGACAATATTGTGAAAATTCCACTTTTTATTTTATTTTTTTAAATATGTGGTTGTTTAGATTATTCATATTTTTTGTGAAAGGATATTTTTTAAAAATATAAATAGTTTCTTGTCATTTTACTAAAACAGAGAAAATTTCGGAGTTGTTATTTCTAGGGTATTACGATAGTATTTTACTGGTCTGATTCACTGAAAATCACATTGGTCTGTATGTGGAACCTGAACTAAAATGATTTTGACATCCTTGATTGTTATTATTATCTTCAGTGTAATTTTTGCATGTCATAATTTTATAGATTGGACCCTTTGGCGGCCCAGTTTTGGGTCACGGGCCGTATGTTTGACACCCCTGGATTAGACTCTGAAACAGAGGAGCTTCTTGCCTTTCTGGCTGAAAAGTTAATACTAACAGGAAGAAATTCATCCCAAATACCATCAGTGTTGTTCACAGTGTGCAGCCATAACAGCGGTTAAACTGACATTACATATTTTACTCTGTGATGTAATCTTGTTTTTTTTAATATGTTATGTTTACAGCACAATTTTATGTTTTTCATGAGCTGAAGACAATTTTCCAGTCTGGTGGAGTTCATAATGACACAGTACAAAGGCTGTTTGGCCAAATCCCATTACAGAGCCACTTTTTTTTTTTCCCTAGTCGTTGCTTATTTGCATTGGTTTTGTTATCTTCAACCACTCGCTCAACTTTTCTTGTGTCATTAAACATGTTCTTTTCCTCTCCTATAAAAGCAGTGAATGGAGTTCTGACGTTGAAAGGCAGGAGTGAATAAAACAGAACCAGGGCTCGAGCTGCTGGTTGGTAACTGGACTCACACCAGCCATTCAGAGGATCATGACAGATCTATTTAGACATGAAGCTTTTAGATCTGCTGGATGAATCACTACGTATACATCTAAAAGCACATCAGAGCCGGGCCCTGGGCTCCCACTCCTAATTGCCTTTGCTAATGAACCAATTAATTCAGAAAGCGGAGGATAATTGAAATGCAGACAGTAGAGTAATGTAAAAAAGGTCAGTGGGTGCATATTTGATGTCTCAGACTGCTCCTTTCATATATCTGTGATGACAACCCACACAGAAATGTCTCTGAAATCACTCTCATCTCGGACTCTTTAAATATTTATGATGCTGCGATGATGCCTGATGAGCTACATCTAGTCCAAATCAGTGACAGAAATCGAGAATGCGATTCTACTTAAACTACAAGAATAAATTCCACCATCTTTCCGCAGATATTAATCCACAAAGACCCAGTGCTATTTTTGTGGCACTTCCCAAATATTTTTGTCTGCATATTTAACTTTTCTTAAGTGATTAGTCACAATTTATTATAATATTATTCTCTGTATTTTGTGCTTTTTCAGTGAAAATCAGGTGTTTTTCTATATTTAATTTTCTTTCTTTTTCTTTCTTTCTTTCTTTCTTTCTTTCTTTCTTTCTTTCTTTCTTTCTTTCTTTCTTTCTTTCTTTCTTTCTTTCTTTCTTTCTTTCTTTCAGCTCCCCATTAGCTGTACCATAGCTACAGCTATTCTTCCTGGGGTCCTTACAATAATCTTTACAACTAGTCAATGCAAATAACATACAATGTAATCATTCATTCATTCATTCATTCATTCACTCATTCATTCATTTTCTGAACCCGCTTTATCCTCACTAGGGTCACAGGGGTCGCTTGGAGCCTATCCCAGCTACATAGGGGTGAAGGCGGGGTACACCCTGGACAAGTCGCCAGTTCATCGCAGGGCTGAACATATACAGACAAACAATCACTCTCACATTCACACCTATGGGCAATTTAGATTAACCAATTAACCTATCAGTGCATGTCTTTGGATGGTGGGAGGAAGCCGGAGTACCCGGAGAGAACCCACGCAGACATGGGGAGAACATGCAAACTCCACACAGAAAGGTCCCACCCCCTGTCGACTGGTGTTGGAATCAAACCCAGGACCTTCTTGCTGTGAGGCACGAGTGCTAACCACTGCACCACCCGCCCACAATGTAATCATACAAAACTATTTTTCACATACAACATAACATGAAAAAAACCCAAAAAACAGACAAACTACAGAGACGACAGCTCCTTTAGGTCAGCAGCGGTATAGTATATACAGTACATATATTCAATTAGCCCAAGCATCAATCATTTATGGTCAATAGATGCTTCTCGACTAACTTCTTGAATTTCGTTTTACAGTTTTCTTGAGTGATATGTTCCGGTAGTTTGTTCCATTCTTGCATAGCTCTGAATATTACCATTCATTTCATAGTGTTTGTTGTTGATTTGGGTAGTGTAAAATTACCTCTGGTCGCCTGCCTGGTTGCATAGCTATGTTTATCTGAACTAAAACAAACATTTTGTATAAGATGGATGGTTTTTTTTTTTGTTCTAATAATATTTCTAAAGAAAACCAGTTGTGAATAAAGTTATCTTTTTTTAACAGAGAGCCAGTTCAAGTGGCTATGCATTGCAATAACATTTGTTCTGTTGCCATACTGCAATGCAAGCAGATCTATTTTGTGCAATTTGCAACTTTTTAATATTTTCTACTGTCATATTTGACCATACTGCTGGACAGTAATCCAAGACTGACAATACAAAGGTCTGAATCACCAGTTTAGTTAACCCTTTCATGCATGAATTATGAGAACCTTAGTCAATTTTTTTTCTTGACTGATTTTTTTCCTCTTTAGGCATGAAAAAAACTATACAATTGAAATTTTTTTTATGAACCTATTTTTCATGGAGTTAAAGAATGTCCACTCAGCTGGACATTTTTTTTTAACTCCATGAAAATGTAAATAATTGGTGTAAAATACAGTTTGTCATCTTTTCACAGTCATCACATATGACCCATTTAGACATTCAGAGGCTCCGTAGTTACCGTGGAAACACCATCATCTTCTACAACATTGATTCACCAGGAAAAACCCATGGAGTTGGTGCAATGACAGTGGATGGACACACTTGATTAATGATAAATTTGCTGAAAAAGTCACTTTTTTTTCCTGTTCTTGCTGTTTCTGATTTAATAACCTTTGAATTTACTCTGAGTTTTAATGAACATTAACATGATCAATAGGATACATATACTACAATACCTACTCTGCACTGGAAAAATGTTAAATACAGAAGATAATATAATAATAAATGTGGATAAATACTTAAAAAAGGTTAAATAGAGAGGAAAAAATCATTTGGGAACTGCCATCTGGGTCTTTCTGGGTTCAATTTTAATAACATTTTATTTTCTTGCCTTTATATTCACTCATGCAGATATTATGCAGGTACTGTTACAGAAGTTCAGGTTAAATTACATTGTAGAATAGCTGTCCACTGTAGTGACCACTACGCATGAAAGGGTTAAACTAGGTGACATAAAAGCTACACACCTTTTTACAACAGAAACAGCATTTCCCATCTTGGCTGTTATATTATAACTCTGTTTAGTCCAAGACCATTTGTTATCTAACATAACTCCTAGTAATTTTGTTTCTTGAACTTGTTTCACAGATATTTTATTTATGATGAGATTCAATTCAGGTTGATGATCATTTATATCACAGGTGTCAAACATGCGGCCCGGGGGCCAAATCCGGCCCGCCAAAGGATCCAATTTGGGATGAATTTGTGAAATGCAAAAATTACACTGAAGATATTAACAATCAGTGGTGTCAAAATCATTTTAATTCAGGTTCCACATACAGACACATACAGTCCAATTAGATTTCAAATGGGTCAGAACCAGTAAAATATTATCATTACAACCTATAAATAATGACAACCCCAAATGTTCTCTTTGGTTTTTTTTTTTGGTGTAAAAAAAGTAAAATTACATGATGATGTTTACATTACCAAACTAAACTTTTACAAAAAAAGTGAATAACCTGAACAAATATGAACGAACAGAAATGTCTTAAGAAAAGTAAATGCAATTTTACCGATATTCTGCCTGTTACTAAATGTTTTGTGTGATTGTAACGTACATGTGTAAATGATAAACTGATAAACTGAGGCAGAATATTGTTAAAATTGCACTTTTTTTTTTCTTAAGACAATTCAAGTTGTTCATGTTATTCAGATTTTTACAGGAACTCTGTAGATATAAACCTGATCATAATATAATTTTACTTTTTTCCCTGTTATTATTTTACTGGTCCGGCCCACTTGAGATCAAATTTGGCTGAAAGTGACCCCTGAACTAAAATGAGTTTGACACCCCTGATGTAGATGTTCATTAAAGCTCAGGTTAAAGCTGAGGGTTATTACAGTTGTGCTCATAAGTTTACATACCCTAACAGAATGCACACGGGACGGTCTTGGATGTTCCAGCATGACGATGACCCAGAACACAAGGTCAAGTCCTCCTGTCATTGGCTACAGCAGAAAAAACTGAAGGTGAAGGAGTGTCCATCTCAGTTTTTTTGACCTCTATATCATTGAGCCACTTTGGGGAGGTGTCAAACATGCAGTTCATGCATAAAAACCCAAAATCTTAAAGGAACTTAAGGTGTTTTGCAACTTTACCATCTGAGAAAATAAAGTGCCTCATTTGCAACGACCACAAAAGAGTTCAAGCTGTTATTGGTGTTAACCCTTTCATGCATAGTGGTCACTCCAGTGGACAACTATTCTACAGCTGTTCTTTTGTATATTCATTAAATTTGTTGTTTTAGTTCCATATCAGCCAACACAGTGGACACTTATGCATCATCCTATACACTGCAATTCATACCATTATTGTAAATTTGCTGTTCTTGATAAACCTGATCAGCAGTAACATGTTTAAGTGTAAAGCAATTGCAGTTTGTGTTTTTTTGTTTAACAAAAAGGTGTGTTTTTTTTTTGCATATTATCCCCATGAAGTGAGTAATAATTAGTATTAGAGCATGTTAAAATGTGACAAAACATCAGATTAGCAGCATTAAAAATGTTTTCACACAGTATATCAGTAAATACATGTTTCTTTGCTTCAAAAATTAAATGTATGGTGTCCAGCTGAGTGGACATTTTTGCAACTCAGTGAAAAAAAGGTTCATACAATTTTTTTCAATTGCATTGCTTTTTTAATGCCTAAAGCAGAATAAAAACACTCAGGAAAAAAAAACTGTAATTAAAGTTCTCATAATTCATGCATGAAAGGGTTAAAGGGGCCAGTACAGAGGATTAAGAACTAGGGTATGTGAACTTTAGATCAGGGTCATTTGGATAGTTTCTGTTGTCACTAGGATTTAAAAAGAGTAAACACATTTGTTTGACAGTAGATGTTTTCACCCAACCGCTAGCCATGAGTGAAAGAACAGTTTTTGTATTATCATTCAAATTCTCTGAAACATGGTCAAAGAATCACAAATTCTTGTAGGTTTATGTAAACTTATGAGCACAACTGTACATCAGAAACCGAGAAAACTGAAAAAATAGTGACTTTTTTCAGTCAAATCTATCATTAATTGAACATAAACCACATGTCTCCATCCACTATCATTGATTAAATGCACAAAACAAATTATCCATCAAGAATTAATCCCCTTATCAAAACCATTTCATGAAAAGGTAAAAATATTGTAACTTTATGGACAACAAGGTAAATATCTAGGTATATACAATAAAAGACCAAGATAAATAAAGTATGAGTTCAAAAACTATTTCAGTGAAGGTTTATATATAGTATTATTTTCTTAGTCCTTTAAATAGACTTAAATTCCCTCAAAGTAACAAGTTCTGCCAGTTTCAGATTCTTTCAGATTCTCCATGAAGAAAGAAGCATCATCAAACTGTTTAACTAAACTCTGTTTTGACTCTGGGAACCAGAGTTTGTGGGATGTTCTGAAAAAAAAAAAAAAAAAAAAAAAAAAAAAAAAACCATCATAAGGGTCGAAATGATAGGGATTTCTGTGAGTAACTTCTAATATTCTATTTGTAGAGAGCGCTTTTCAAGAAACTGAAAAACATGTAGCCACTTCCACATTCATTTTCCTCTACATTTACCCTATCATGAGTAATCTATCACTAGTTTTTATCACATGATCTTATGTATTTTTATTTTTCAGTGCCTTTCCTATACATAGTTTAGAGGCCAAGTAGTTGGTAATAAAAGCTCAGAGTAAATTTAAAGGTGATTTTATCAAACCAGAGAAAACTGAAGAAAAAGTAACATTTTCAGCAAATTATATAATTTACTGAACATAAAAATAAGTTGTCATTTGTCAAACTATATGGATTTACTGGTGATGTCACCTTATTTTAACCTTTCCTAAGTGATTTATCACCATTATTATAATATCATCCTCTGAATTTTGCATTTTTCTATGGAAATCTGTTTTTTTTCCCTAAATTCAATTCACTGATCATGTTGATGTTCATAAAAGTTCAGAGTAAATTCAAAGGTTATTATATCAAACCAATGAAAAGTGTACTTTTTTCAGCAAAATATATCATCAAATTGGCGTAAAAACAAGCTGTCATTTGTCATACTATGGATTTACTGGTGACTTTACCTTATTTTAACCTTTTCTAAGTGATTTATTGCCATTATTATAATACTATCCTCTGAATTTTGCATTTTTCAATGAAAATCTGTTTTTTTTTTCCTAAATTTAATTCACTGATCATGTTGATGTTCATAAAAGTTCAGAGTCAATTCAAAGGTTATTATATCAAACCAGCGAAAATTTGCTTTTTTCAACAAAATATGTAATTTACTGAACAGAAAAACAAGTTGTCATTTGTCAAACTATATGGATTTATTGGTGACTTCACCTTATTTTAACTTTTCCTAAGTGATTTATCGCCATTATTATAATATTATCCTCTGAATTTTGCATCTTTCAATGAAAATCTGTTTTTTTTTTTCTAAATTTAATTCACTGATCATGTTGATATTCATAAAAGCAAAGAGTAAATTCAAAGGTTATTATATCAAACCAGCGAAAATTTGCTTTTTTCAACAAAATATATAATTTACTGAAGATAAAAACAAGCTGTCAGTTGTCAAATTATATGGAATTACTGGTGATTTCATCTTATTTTAACCTTTCCTAAGTGATTTATCACCATTATTACAATATCTTCGGAACTGTACATTTTTCAATAAAAATATTTTTGTTTTTTTCTAAATTTAATTCACTGATCATGTTGATGTTCATAAAAGCTCAGAGTAAATTCAAAGGTTATTATATCAAACCAATGAAAAGTGTACTTTTTCAGCAAAATATATCATCAAATCAGCGTAAAAACAAGCTGTCATTTGTCATACTATGGATTTACTGGTGACTTTACCTTATTTTAACCTTTTCTAAGTGATTTATTGCCATTATTATAACATTATCCTCTGAATTTTGCATTTTTCAATGAAAATATGTCACTTTTCTAAATTTAATTCACTGATCATGTTGATGTTCATAAAATTTCAGAGTCAATTCAAAGGTTATTATATCAAACCAGCGAAAATTTCCTTTTTTCAACAAAATATGTAATTTACTGAACATAAAAACAAGTTGTCATTTGTCAAACTATATGGATTTATTGGTGACTTCACCTTATTTTAACCTTTTATAAGTGATTTATTGCCATTATTATAATATTATCCTTTGAATTTTGCATTTTTTTTTTTTAAATGAAAATCTGTTTGTTTTTTTTTTCAAAATTTAATTCACTGATCCTGTTGATGTTCATAAAAGCAAAGAGTAAATTCAAAGGTTATTATAACAAACCAGCGAAAATTTGCTTTTTTCAACAAAATATATCATTAACTGAACATAAAAACAAGCTGTCAGTTGTCAAATGATATAGATTTACTGGTGATTTCATCTTATTTTAACCTTTCCTAAGTGATTTATCACTATTATTATAATATTATCTTCAGAATTGTACATTTTTCAAAAAAAATAATTTTGTTTTTTCTAAATTTAATTCACTGATCATGTTGATGTTCATAAAAGCTAAGAGTAAATTCACAGGTTACTGTATCAAATCAGTGAAAAGTTGCTTTTTTCAGCAAAATATATCATTAAATCAGGATCTATGACTACTTTTTTGTCAGACTACATGGGTTATTTACAAGTAAATCAATTTCACAGAAGATGACAGTGTTTCCACATTCACTATGGAGCTTCTGAATGTCCAAAACTATTGAGAAGCTGTGAAACTGCATTTTATTTAACCCTTTCATGCATAGTGGTCACTACAGTGGACAGCTATTCTCCAGCTGTTCTCTTGTATTTTCATGGATTTTGTTGTTTTAGTTCCATATCAGCAAACACAGCGGACACTTATGCATCATCCCATCCACTGTAATTCATACCATTACTGTAACTTTGCTGTTGTAGATAAACCTGATCTGCACTAACATGTTTGAGTGTAAAAAAAAAAAATTGCTAACTGATATTAGACTGTAACGAAAAGTTTTTTTTTAATTTTTAAATTTTTTTTTTGCATATCATCTCCTTGAAGTGAGTAATATCCAGTATTAGAGTATGTTAAAATGTGAGAAAACATCATATTAGCAGCATTAAAAACATTTTTATTTCATAGTTCTCACACAGTATATCAATAAATGCATGTTTCTTTGCTTCTAAAATTAAATGCATGATGTCCAGCTGAGTGGACATTTTTGTAACTCCATGAAAAATAAGTTCATAAAAAATTTCAATCACTTTTTTTTTCATGCCTAAAGAGGAATAAAAACACTCAGGAAAAAAAATCTTGATTATGGGTCTCATAACTCATGCATGAAAGGGTTAAATTCCATAAATGTATTGATAGTCATGAAACATCTTAGATCAGTGGGTGGTTTCGGTTCCTGAGGCCTTCGAGGGTTAAAATATCATAAATTCCTCTCATGCTTCAACAGAGACGCACAAAAAGATGGAGTAGAAGACAGACAGGACATCCTCCGAGTGGGGTTCAATTTCAGTTTCATCGTCTGCGTCTACTCCATCAGCCCGAGCTCAGGGGAGGAAATGTCAATGTACGGCTCAACTTTCCCTCCGTCCCACCGCGGGACGCTGAGGTCAGAGACATTATGACTCCGGCGCTTCGGGTTATGTCGTCTGACGCTGACTTGGCCATAAACCCAGTCATCCTCAGTGTCTGTACCTGGAACACAGATCCACCAGAGGAGCGCCTGCATATTTAAACCTTTTATCAGGCAAGTGACTATTTGTGGTCATTTCCACATACATTACAAGACAGTGACAGCAACAGTCAACAATCTCAGGTCCAATGTGGTCTCCAGGGTCTGTAAGGTCCACCTCTGCACGAACAGTGAGTGTACCTGCTTTGTTAGGTACCATGAAGTAATGGTACTAATGTAAGGAATGATGTTCAAAGGGAGAATGTGGATGTGGACAGGGGTCTGGATCAGCACTTACGTTGGTCTAATGTTCCAAAAGTGATGTTCTAATGTTCTATAATACATGTTCCTTTTCCCTTACATGTGTGTATTTTTACTCCGCCCCCAAATGGAAGGCAAGGGGTATTGTTTTTGGTTCAGTTTGTTTGTTTCTTTGTTAACACTCTAACAGCAAAACTATTGATTGAATTCATACCAAATCAGGATTATAGTTTGCCAGTGACTCAGAATAGATCGCATTAGATTTTGGGAACAGTAGGTCAAATATGGAAGTAAATCTGTGTCATCAGATTTTGAATTATAAAAGCCATTGAATTTCTAGCACTGAATTTTTCTTGCACTGAAATTAAGTATCTGAATTTTTTGCACCTGAAATTTTTAAATTCTAAATTTATGAACATAGTTGAATTCAGAGACAAATAATCCAGATACTTAATTTCAGTGCAAAAAAAAAGTTCAGATATTTAATTTCAGTGCAAAAAAAGGTCAAATACTTAATTTCATTGTAAAAAAATAAATAAATAAAAAAAAAAATAAAAAAAAATCTAATACGTAATTTCAGTGCAAAAAAATTCAGATACTTAATTTCAGTGTAAAAAAAGTTAAGATATTTAATTTCAGTGCAAAAAAGTTCAAATACTTAATTTCAGTGTAAAAAAAATTCTGATACTTAATTTCAGTGCAAAAAAGTTCAGATACTTAATTTCAGTGCAACAAAAAGTTCAGATATTTAATTTCAGTGCAAAAAAAGGTCAAATACTTAATTTCATTGTTAAAAAAAAAAAAAAAAAAAATTCTGATACGTAATTTCAGTGCAAAAAAAAATTCAGATACTTAATTTCAGTGTAAAAAAAGTTCAGATATTTAATTTCAGTGCAAAAAAAGTTCAGATACTTAATTTCAGTGCAAAAAAAAAAATTCAGATACTTACAGTAATTTCAGTGCAAAAAAGTTCAAATACTTAATTTCAGTGCAAAAAAGTTCAGATACTTAATTTCAGTGCAAAAAAGTTCAAATACTTAATTTCAGTGCAAAAAAAATTTGAGATACTTCATTTCAGTGCAAAAAAAAAGTTCAGATATTTAATTTCAGTGCAAAAAAAAAAAAATTCTGATACTTAATTTCAGTGCAAAAAAAGTTCAAATACTTAATTTCAGTGTAAAAAAAAATTCTGATACTTAATTTCAGTGCAAAAAAAAAATTCAGTGCTACAAATTCAATGTCTTTTATAATTCAAAATCTGATGACCTAGATTTACTTCCATCGTCAAAGTTCAAATTTTAATGAATTTTTAAAATCTTTTTTTTCCCCATTTACTTATAATGGGCGAAATTTCAAATGTCTTTCGCAGCAAAACTATTGGTTGAATTCCTGCCATATTGGGTTTATAGATTATCAGTGACCCAGAATAGATGTGATTACATTTTGGGAAAAGTAGGTAAAAGTTCAACTTTTTTCTGAATTTTTAAAACCTTTTTTTCTCCTCCCAATTAATTATAATGGGCAAAATTTCAAATGTCTGTAAAAACATCCATTTTGTTTCAATTTACTTCAAACTTGACACATATATAGATGCAACTGATATGCTGACATCTGCACACATATAGACATGATGACATCAGCTGGGTCGATACCAAAATAAGCTACAATATGTTCGAGGGGCGGGGTTTGTTTATATATACGTCTTGGATTTTATTTTTTCTCTTTCCACTTATGGGCAAGGAACCAAATATGGTAATTTCATTAACCTTGATTTTCTACATAACAATAAAGAAGTTTGAAAAATGTCACAAAAGTCATAAAGTCTTATTATGTCCTGCAATAACACACTGAGGTTAGAATTTTGAATTTCAGAGTACTTCTATTTATTCTGGCCCATAAAGGGTTAATGTCTAATCTGTGACAATTTATGGATCACATGACACAGATGGTTATCACTACTGCCTCCTCATTAATAATTCAGTCCGCGCAGCTCGTCTTTGTTCCCTCTTCCTCCTTCTATGAATCCATGCCACTAACATATACACACCACACGTTCTGCACAGGAAAGTCTAATTCTAACTCTCATCTAATGAAGAAGCGGAGGAAACTGTCTGTGTTTTACAGCCAGGGTTTGTGTGTTTTGCTGTGATTCGGATTCCTCTCATTGGGAAAGCCTGATGCCTACACAGAACAGATGGCCATCCCCGCCGTCTAACCTCTAATCCTCAATTGTTAGGAGGATCACAGACGTAGACGAGGTCCCTTGAGTCAGACATGAGTCCCTCGTCTGCCATTAGAAAACCAGTGAGACTGGATTTATAGGAAACACCATTAACCATTGTTTCTGTTTTTATTCAGTATGTGAGCAGTTTTAGAATCAGTTCAGGAATTTTTTAGAATCCGGTCAGGAATTAAGTAACTTTTATTTTGTTTTGTTTTTTTTCTGTTGCAAAAAATCTTTATAAAAGGTTAAGTCAGGGGTGTCAAACATATGGCCCGTGGACCAAAACCAGCCCACTAAAGGGTCCGATCCTTTAGATCAGGGGTGTCAAACTCATTTTAGTTCAGGGGCCACATTCAGCTAAATTTAATCAGAAGTGGGCCGAACCAGAAAAATAATAACATAATAATATCTCAACTCCAAACTTTTCTTTATGTTTTAGAGTGAAAAAAGTGAAGTTACAGGGTGGGGAAGCAAAATTTACAATATTTTGAGGCAGGGATTGAAAGACAGTGTATGACCAGTTAGTTTATTGAAAGTCATGAGAATTTATTTGCCACAAGAAAATGTACATAATAGAAAATGTTTTTATTCTATGTGTCCTCCTTCTTTCTCAATAACTGCCTTCACACGTTTCCTGAAACTTGCGCAAGTGTTCCTCAAATATTCAGGTGACAACTTCTCCCATTCTTCTTTAATAGTATCTTCCAGACTTTCTCGTAATAGTTTTGCTCATAGTCATTCTCTTCTTTCCATTATAAACAGTCTTTATGGACACTCCAACTATTGTTGAAATCTCCTTTGGTGTGACGAGTGCATTCAGCAAATCACACACTCTTTGACGTTTGCTTTCCCGATTACTCATATAGCCAAAAGTTTCTGAAAAGGCATGGATAATAGTGTTAGGTATGATTATGACATCAATATATGTTTGGTTTCAAAACAATTGATGTAGTGCCTGCTGAGAAAAAACAACTAAATGTTCATTGTAAATTTTGCTTCCCCACCCTGTACATTTTGAACAGGTTTACATCTACAAACTATTCTTTCAAAAGATGTGAATGACATGAAAAAAATGAAAAATAAGTGTAATTTAACAATATTCTGCCTCAGTTTATCAGTTACACATGTACATTATAACTTACAGATCACAGTGGATCTACAAACACGCAAAACATTTAGTAACAGGTAGAATATTGTTAAAATTGTGCTTACTTCTCTTAAGACATTTCAGGTTGTTCATATTTGTTCAGGTTATTCACATGTTTTGCAAAATTAAACTTAGTTTTAGTGTAAAAACATGAAAATACTTACAAAGAGAAACATTTGGAGTTGTCATTATTTCTATGTTATTATGATAGTATTTTACTGGTCCTGCCCACTTGAGATTGAATTGGTCTGAATGTGGAACCTGAACTCAAAGGATTATTTTTATTTTAGTGTAATTTTTGCATTACACAAATTCATCCCAAGGGACGGATTGGACTCTTTGGCGGGCCGGATTTGGCCCCCGGACCGCATGTTTGACACCTGTGATTTAGACGATTTTGTGAAATGCAAAGATTTCACTGAGATAATAATAATAATAATAATAAACTTTATTTGTATAGCACCTTTCATACAGAAATTGTAGCCCAAAGTGCGAGATATTAACAATCAAGGATGTCCAACTCATTTTAGTTCATGTGCCACATACAGACCAGTTCAGTCTCAGTAAAATACAATCAGAATAACCTTTAAATAATGACAACTACAGAGTATTGTCTTTGTTTTAGTGCAAAAAAGTAAAATTGCACGGAACTGTTTCCGTTTACAAACTATCCTTTCATAAAAAATGTACAATGTGAAATTTATTAGGAGAAATAAGTACAATTTTAACAACATTCTGCCTGTTACTAAATGTTTTGTGCTTTTGTAGATCCACTGTGATCTGTAAGTTGCAATGCACATGAGTAAATGAAAAAAATGCTCCTATTTTTCTTAAGTCATTGCAGGCTGTTCATGATATTCACATTTTTATGGATACGGTGTAGATTTAAACTTCTTCTTTTTTTTTTTTTTTTACTGTTGTTATTTCACTGGTCTGACCCACCTGAGATCATATTGAGCTGTAGAACCTGAACTAAAATGAGTGTGACACCCATGGGTTAAGGTAAAACAAACATCACATCACAAAGTCAGTGTTAATTAAAGTCAGGGGGCGCCGTAAGGGGGCGAAAAGTGACATTAATTTTAAGGACCCATGACAGAAAATAATAGATCAGTCAGGTTTTTTTTAACAATTATTACACTGGTCAACAACAAATTTATTGTTTAAGTTTTTTGAGCTGATTTAGGATAATTTTGGTGTGCTGAATCCAAAAATCACATTAATTTTGCTCAATCAGGTCAACTTTCTGAACCATGCTACATATTGGCTTTTTAACATTTTTGCTTACATTTATGGGCATTTTCACATCATATGATACAAAATTCTTTCATATTTCTTGCAATAAACAAGTTCTGAAGATTTTACTTTTGCCAATTTATGATTAATGGTTTTTTTAATATTACAGGTGAATGAAATGGCTTCGACTAGAAGATCTTGCAAAAATAAGCCTGACGTATTCTGCTACATCTGCGGCGAATACACCATTGTACCTAACAGGAATCCTGTTAGAAAATGATTTTTTTTCTCTTAAAACCTATTTTGGGTGAGAACTATATAAAAAATCAACTGATAAAGTCACAAAAATGTCATCAATTTTGTGAGAAGATCAAATTTTTCAAAATCAAATTAGCAAAAAAACCTGACCTGATTGAGAAAAACAGATGTCATTTTTGGATTTAGCGGTGCAAAATGGTCCTAATTCAGTTGAAAAAACCTAGACAACTTGCAAAAAACATTTTTTTTGTAACCCAGTGTTATTTACCTATGTTTGCTTTACAATACTAATAAATACATTTGTTTCTTTCTACAAATGACAAGGAAGGAGGATGAGAGAAGAGAAAAGGGCAAAGGGAAATGAGTTCATTTCCATCCTAAAAGTAAAATGGTATTTTATTTGTATTAGTATATCAATGTAAAAAAAAAAAAAAAAAAAAAAAAATCTAATACTGTTATCGTTAAAAATATATGTTTATGTTTACGCATTTGGCAGACGCTTTTTTCCAAAGCGACTTACAGGGGAAAACCAATTAAATCACTCAATCAATCAAATTTTATTTATATAGCGCCAAATCACAAAAAAGTTATCTCTTGACATTTTATATATAGAGTTGGTCAAAACCAGACTCTAAGTCAATTCTACAGAAACCCAACAGAATCCTCCTGGAGCAAACACTTGTGACTGGTGACAGTGGTGAGGAAAAACTTCCCTTTAACAGGCAGAAACCTCGAGCAGACCCAGACTCCTGGAGGATGGCCGTCTGCCTTGACCAGTTGGGGTTAAAGAGAGAGAGTAGAGAAGGGGAAAAAGAGAGAGCGATAGAGATAGGGACTGGGGGAGAAGGGGGGAGTAGGGGGAGACACATGGAGGCGGTTGAGGATAAGTGAGTGGTGATAATGAGGGCAGGGAAGAGGCCGGACCACCGCAGCAGGTCCAGAGATAATCGTGAAAGAATCTGTATCATTCATGGCTTGCACTTTTCTCATCAATCTTGCTCAAAATTGTAAAATCTATCGTAAGCAGAATATTGATACACGCCTGAACAGTTTTGAAGTGGTAGGCCCTAAAGTTACCCCCCCTTTACAATATATATACAGGGTGGGGAAGCAAAATTTACAATATTTTGAGGCAGGGATTGAAAGACAGTGTATGACCAAGTAGTTTATTGAAAGTCATGAGAATTTATTTGCCACAAGAAAATTTACATAATAGAAAATGTTTTTATTCTATGTGTCCTTCTTTCTCAATAACTGCCTTCACACACTTCCTGAAACTTGCGCAAGTGTTCCTCAGATATTCAGGTGACAACTTCTCCCTGTTAGAACCAGTGACACAAGACTTGGACCCAAATGCACAACCAACAGACAGGAATAAAGTTAAAGAGTGTTTATTAAACACGGACAAAATTAACAGTTCACAAAAAGGTTTCGTTAAGGAGTCTTCGCAGGTCAGACTGTGTGAATTCGTCACGGCGTCCGAGACCAGCAAGGGAAACTCTCTGCCCGGGTCGGGAGCACACGAGGGTAACCCGACTAGGAGGAAACAGAGGAGAGTCAGGGGACAGACCAGGTCATACACAGAGGATCCAGAAAACAGGCAACGGTACATGGGGATAAAGCAAAGCACTAACCGTGAGTCCAGGCAAAAGTCGAAAACCAGTGAGGCAGAATCAGGCAGAGGTACAGACAGGGATCAGGCAGGCTCAGAAGACGAGGAACAAACCGGGTCAGGAACGAACAGATAGGCAGACGAACAGGTTCAGAGAATCGCTGGTAAGTATACACAACACAAGGAAGGAATACGAACTGGCACAGGACAGGGGAAAACACAGGGCTTATATACACAGAAGGGAGGGAAGACAATGAGACACAGGTGGAACAAATCAGGGCGGAGACAGGTAATCAACACAGGTGAAACAATCAGGGAGAGGAAGCAAAGACACCAGACATGACACAAGAGGAGGATTAACAAAATGAAACAGGAAATGACACACAAGACAGACAAAACATACAAGAGTCCAAGTACTGATATGACACTCCCATTCTTCTTTAATAGTATCTTCCAGACTTTCTCGTAATAGTTTTGCTCATAGTCATTCTCTTCTTTCCATTATAAACAGTCTTTATGGACACTCCAACTACTTCTGAAATCTCCTTTGGTGTGACGAGTGCATTCAGAAAATCACACACTCTTTGACGTTTGCTTTCCTGATTACTCTTATGGGCAAAAGTTTCTGAAAAGGTATGGATAATAGTGTTAGGTATGATTATGACATCAATATATGTTTGGTTTCAAAACAATTGACGTAGTGCCTGCTGAGAAAAAACAACTAAATGTTCATTGTAAATTTTGCTTCCCCACCCTGTATGTGTATAAATAAACTCATTTCACCTGCACTTCCATTTCATTTTACTGCATTGTTGCATCGCCATCTTTATTTTTATTTTTGTAAATAGTATTTTTTCTCTTCCAGTTTTAATTTAGTCCAGTTAAAATGCAACAGTCACAGTGGAAATAATAAAATATGGAGAATCATATTTAGTCCATTAATAGTTGTTGTTTTGTAGCATCTGTGTTGGAATTTTCTAATTTATGCAAAATTTTGTGGCATTGATTTAAATGACAAAACGGTGGCATATGGATCAAACGTAGTTAATAAATTACCAGGGCTAAAGACTAATAAACTGGTTTTGTAGTGGTGGTAAAAAGGACAGGTATAGAATATTTTTGACTAAATTGTTGAATTGATCCACTTTTTTGTTTTAATTAACAAGACAGCTATAAAAAAAAAAAAAGAAGAAATCCCAATAAATATGGGTTTCAATATGACTATTATTTAATGCATTCAAATATAAGAAACATAAATGTATGAATAAAGAGTGTATCTGTTGTTTAAGTCATTACTTGCACCATTTCCAATGTACATACTGCAAAAAAAGGGATGAGATTTGTTAATAAGGGTCATTATATGTAGATTAAATAATAGACCAGTTAAAATTTGATTAATGAATGATCTTTTATAGTAATAAAGTGGAAATATGGGTGAAATTATTGTTATTCTAAACCAGTATAACATGCAGGTTTATCTGCTGCAGATGGAGAGTTCAGTGTGTTGGATTTAAATCCTTCAACAAAAGAAAAACATCAATAAAATAAACCCAACAAACCCATTCAGATGCATTGACATTTAAGGACCTTGTACGCTTTAAAACTCTACAAAACACTCAACGCTCCCTGAATGCATCCAAGGTTTGTTTGTTTGTTTGTTTGTTTGTGGAGAAATTATATGTTTGACAAATGGAGAGGAAGGACAAATGAGATGAACAGAAGTGGAAAAAATGAACAAGACGGTCAATCAGAGAGTTTAAAGTTAAAGAAAATGTTAAAAATATAGCATCTGAAAGAAACAGGACATGTGACCAACAGTGAAAAATAAGAATTTAAGACATGGCATAGTTTGTTTTTCACTTAATCCCTCTGTGTTTTGTTATGATTCATGAGTTAACAGGTAAAATAAGCCTTTGTACAGGTTACTGCTTATTTTTTACACCTTCACACTATGGTCTGGATCAATTCTGAAGTGTTTATATCAACTTTTGAAGTATAGATCTAATTAGGATGTATAAATATCCAAACAAATATTGTGAATCGTTAATTCCTGTTTCAGAGAGCAAGGAGGGTATTTTTTAATAAGTTTTTCATCAGTCATTTATGGACAAAAAAACATCAAGAAACAGTATCACTCCTTAGGGCTGGATCATACATCGAATTAATTTGTTTAATAGAGGTTTTGCTTTGTGAAAATTGGCAAAATCAGAAACAAATCAACGATAAATGACTCGAGTACATGTGCCCCACTACTGTATATGGCAGGGGTGTCAAACATGTGGCCCGGGGGCCAAATGCGGCCTGCCAAAGGTTCCAATCTGGCCCGTGGGATGAATTTGCAAAGTGCAAAAATTCAGTCAAGGTTGTGGAACTCATTTTACTTCAGGTTCCACATACAGACCAATACGATCTCAAGTAAAATAATAGCATAAAAACCTACAAAAAATAATGACCCCATATTTTCTTCTCAGTTTGATGTGAGAAAAAATTACCTTATGTCAACAATAATGACAACATCAAATTTTTGTCTTTGTTTTAGTACAAAAGATTACATTAAATTATGAAAATATTTACATTTACAAACTATCCTGTAACAGTAAAATTTGAATAACCTGAACAAATATGAACAACCTGAAATGTCCAAAGAAAATTAAGCACAATTTTAACAATTTTCTGCCTGTTACTCAGTGTTTAGTGTCTTTGTAGATCCGATCCATGATACACATGTATAAATGATAAGTTGAGGCATAATATTGTTAAAATGGCACTTATTTTTCTTCAGAAATTTCAGTTTTTTCAGGTTTGGATAGTTTATAAAAGTAAGTATTTCCATAAATTAGTAATGGATTTTTTTTTTTTTTTTTTTTTTTTTTGCTCTAAACCAAAATCATTGCTTATGGCTTATTATGTTATTATTTTACTGGTCCGGCCCACTTCAGATCAAATTGGGCTGAATGTGGCCCCTGAAAGAAAATGAGTTTGAAACCCCTGGTATATGGCCAAATAAATCTTGCCATATACAATAGTGGCCAGAATATTAGAACATTTAGCATATTTAACAGGCTTCATCTGTTTGTATTTTTTAATGGGCCATTAAAATACCCACAAAAACTAATGAAATATCTCATCATAAGTCATCATTCTGCTCTAAAAACCATAGAATGGAGCCATCATTAGGATATTTCGTCAATTTTTATTTACAAAAAAACCAACTATGCTAAACTAAACTGTCAGTTGATGGTGATGCTGAGTCTCAGGATTCTGTTAAATATATAAGGCCTATAAAAGTTAAATAAAAATATTGTTTTAGAAAAGAAAGAGTAGTGCTTCAAACTTTCTTTTCAGTTCATGTTGCAGTCCCCGCCCCCCCCAAGAAAAAGATAATTGAAATTGAAATTAATTGAAACTATGAAACTAAATCAAGGTTTAACTTTTTAGTGAGCAGCTGTATAGTGAATATGTTTTCATGTCATGTTAATGATATATTTGACTCAATAGGTCACTTTTTCTACAGTTTTTACATAATAACCTTTGATTTTATGACAGATTTTATGACATGATAAGTGAATTAAATAAAGGAAAACACCTGACTGAAAAACATAAAACACAAAGGATAATATCATAACAGATAAACCACTTATAGGAGGTTAAGAAAAATTAATTTGCAGGTCGCAACAAAAACATTGCAGGTCTTTAAGGGTTAATAAAGCGATCATTTTGGCCGTCAAATTAAAAATCAACCCAATATGATGACATAAATGTCCACAAACCACAGGTTATTAAGTTGACTGAGCACAGAGGAGGACAGAAACCAGAAAATATTCATATGTAAGACTTTTTTTCCATAAGTACCCCGCCCCCCAAAGGGGAGGCAAGGGGTGTTGTTTTTGGTTCAGTGTGTTTACTCAACTTACTTTACTTAAGCACTTTGTGACTCTGTCTGTGAAAAGTGCTCTATAAATAAAATTTACTTTACTTTACTTACTATTTACTTACTCTAGCAGCAAAACAATTGGTTGAATTCATACCAAATTGGGCTTATAGATTGCCAGTGACCCAGAATAAATCTGATTCCATTTTGGCAAAAAGTAGGTCAAAGTTCAAATTTTTTATGAATTTTTAAAATCTTTTTTTACCCCCATTTACTTATAACGGGCGATATTTCACATGTCTGTAGCAGCAAAACTATTGGTTGAATTCGTACCAGATTGGGTTTATAGATTGCCAGTAACCCAGAAAAGATGTGACTACATTTTGGGAAATGTAGGTAAAAGTTAACATTTTTAATGAATTTTTTACCTCTTTTTTTCCTCCCATTTACTTATAATGGGCGAAATTTCACGTCTATAAAAACATCAGTTTAGTTCCAATGTACTGCACATCAAACTTGGCACATATATCATATATAGAGGCAACTGATATGCTGACATCAGCAGTTCATAGGCATAATGACATCAGCTGGATCAATGCCAAAATAATCTATAATACAATCGAGGGGCGGGGTTTGCTGTGCATGGCACCACTTGTAAATGTAATTACACAAACTGATCAAAATTGAGTTTTCTTTTTTTTTTTTTTTTTTTTGCCCATGTCCTGTTTTAGGAAAGTCATGAAAACAGCAACAACAATGTGTTTTACTAAAACTGAAAAAAAGCAGAAATATTATGGAACTAGACAGTTTAATTTGTAAGAAGAAAACAGACTTTGTGGACTGTGTGATTTGGGGGAAGTGGAAAAGGAATTACATTTTCTTTTGTGTTGTCTTCTATATGATGAACTGAGAGCCTGTTTGTTTAATGAGATGTTTATCTGAAATCCTGGCATGTTCTGGAGCACTGATGATGACAAGATGAAATGGATGTTTAGTTCAAATGTATATAAGTTAGCATTATTTGTTTGTAAAGCCTGGAAAAAGTGGCAGATGTGTTTGTTTAAATAGGTCAGTCCATTGTCTTGTTTATATCTATTGTGCCTATTGTCTGGTATTTAGTCTTTGGTTTATATTTTTGGTGTATTATAAGCCCATGTTAGGGCTGGGCATATTCTTATGCAGGAAACAATCCTTCCTACCACAGGGGTTGGACAAAATAATGGAAACACCTTAAAAAATCAACAAAATATAATTTAATATGGTGTAGGTCCGCCTTTTGCGGCAATTACAGCCTCAGTTCTCCGAGGTATTGATTCATACAACTTATGAATTGTTTCCAAAGGAATTTTAAGCCATTCTTCAGTTAGAATACCCTCCAACTCTTTTAGAGACGATGGCGGTGGAAATCGACGTCTTACTCGAATCTCTAAAACTGACCATAAATGCTCAATAATGTTGAGGTCTGGGGACTGTGTCGGCCATACGAGATGCTCAACTTCATTAGAATGTTCCTCATGCCATTCTTTAACAATTCTAGCTGTATGGATTGGGGCATTATCATCTTGAGGTGAAGGTGTTTCCATTATTTTGTCCAACCCCTGTATAATGCATGTTTCATGTCCGTCCCGTGTCCCTGTGTCTGATCAATGTTGCAGCACAGGAGGGCGTTTGTACGGATTTTCCTCAGCCTTCACAGGTCCGATTGCCGCCAAACTCACCAAATGAATAGAAACATTACCTGCCTATCTCTATCTACTAGGCCACAGGTGTCAAACATGTGGCCCAGGGAACAAAACTGGCCCGCCAGAAGTTCCAATCCGGCCCGCGGATGAATTTGTAAAGTGCAGAAGATATTAACACTCATGGGCGTTGAACTCAAAAATAACAGCATAATAACCTAGAAATAATGACTCCAAATGTTCTTCTTGGTTTAATGTGGAGAAAATAATATGACATCATGCCTCTAAATAATGGCAGCACCAGTTTCTTCTTTTTGATTAATTGCAACAAACATTAAACTCTGATATCCTTTAATAACACTGGACTACAATTTTTTAGAAATGATTTGCCTCAAAGATTAAATGTGCTAAATGTTACGTATTTTAATAAGATTAATTGGAAAATAAATGACAAAAGTGCCGGTTTGCTGATGTTTTCAAGGTATATGATTAAGTGTTATTACACATATATATTGGTTTATGTACATTTATATAATAGTTTTAGAAATCTTCCACTAAATAGAACCTGTAAAGTGAATGTATTCTAATGTGCAGACAGTGTTTTGAAGTAGATCTTGTAGCTCTGAGACAAATATTCCTTTTGAGTTAAACCCATTCTCTCGTTAATTCTTGAATTTCACATTTTGACCCAAGGCTGTATCTTGGAAAGTTCAGCCAACCAGCATTTTTTACTTGATTTTTCTTTATCAGTGACTCTCATGTGGTAAAATTTCATTACTTTTATTCTGGAAGTATTTTCCTTGTAGACCAGTGTAATTAAACGTCAAATAACCTGAACAAATATGAACCTGAAATGTCTAAAGAAAAATACGTGTAATTTCAACAATATTCTGCCTGTTTTGTGCCATGGTAGATCTGATCCATAATGCACATGTAGAAATCATAAGTTGAGGCATAATATTGTCAAATTTTTCTTATTATTTCTTGTTATTTTTCTTCTGAAATTTCAGTTTTCTTCAGGTTATTCACATCTTTTTTTTGTTTGGATAGTTTGTTAAATGTAAATGATTTCATAATTTAATCTTATTTTTTGCATATAAAAAATTTGTAGTTGCCATTATTTATAGGCTATTATGCTATTATTTGACTGGTCCGGCCCACTGGAGATCAAATTGCGCTGAATGTGGCCCCTGAAAGAAAATGAGTTTGACACCCCTTTACTAGGCACAATTTTATGTCCATATTCAAATGTTGTGAGGTATACTGGGCGATTTCAACAGGGTCCAAGCTCACCTCAGACCTTCACAGGCCCGATCGCCACCAAACTCGCCAAATGAATACAAACATTGCCTGACTACCTACTACGCACAATTTTATATCCGTATTCAAATGTTGTGAGGTATGCTGGGCGCTTTTAGCCTCTCATGCTATCGTACAATGGCACCACAGGTACAATGCCGCTAGTAAAAAAAATTAATTAATTCAATCAATCAATCATTCATTCATTGTAAAAATCCGCTCCAATATACAGACATGTTTAGCACCTGTAAAAAAGTTCACATTTAATCTATGACCTTAGGAAACGTCATCAAATTCAAGCTAAAAAAGTGAAAGTTGTGGTGTTTTTATTAAGTTAAATACATATGTTGTGTAGATAAGTTAACCCTTTAATGCATGAATTACGACAACCTTAGTCAAGATCTTTTTCCTGAGTGTTTTTATTCCTCTAGGCATGAAAAAAAAAACAAATGATTTTTTTTTTTTTGTTTGTTTTATTAATGAACCTGTTTTTCATGGAGTTACAAAAACGTCCACTCATTTGGACACCATGGGTTTAATTTTTGAAGCAAAGAAACATGTATTTAAAACGCAATATCAGAAAGAGATAAACTGTGTGAAAACTGTGAAATAAAAACATTTTTAATGCAGCTAATCTGATGTTTTCTCACCTTTTATCATACTCTAATACTAGTTCTTACTCACTTCATGGAGATAATATTAAAAAAAGCTTTTTTTTTTGTTTCAGAAAACTGTTAATTACAGTCTAATAACAATTAGCAATTGATTTACACTCAAACATGTCACTGCAGATCAGATTTATCAAGAAAATAAAGTCACAGTAATACTATGAATGTCAGTGTATTATTATGGGATGGTGCATAAGCATCCACTGTGTTGGCTGATGTGGAACTAAAACAACAAAACCCATACGAGGGAACAGCTGTAGAAGAACTGTCCACTGGAGTGACCACTATGCTTGAAAGGGTTAATATTACAGCTTACACTTTTATTTTTAGGGAATATAATGTTTGATTTAAGTATAATTTAACTACTTTCATAACTGGAAAGTTCATCTTTGCATGTATAGAACTAATAATAAACTCATAAATTCGCCCGCAGTGGTAAACAGTTTGTAGACTCTTCGCAGACAGCAGCCGCTTTTGAGACATTCCTACCCCAGTATGACGCACAATAGATACACAAGAGCCTCATTTTTCCACTAAAATATCATCTATGTTTGAAATTTGTTTGAAAAATGTGTTGTTGTCTGTCGGGCCTCATGCAGATTATGTATTTACATGACAAATAGCCATAAATTGCACCTGTGTTGGCAGCTCTACCTCTGTCTGCTTTCAATTACCCATAATGTGAACGTTATCTTCTGATTAATGTCTCCAATGCGGCGTCTGTTTTGACTCCGAGGATAAATGTGAGACGAGTCCGACTGGAGCTATTTAAATGCCATTTCTTTGTTTGACGTCTTTGTCGTTACCTGCGATGGTGAAATATCGCATCTGTCTTTCAAGTGACGAGGGATTAAATGATGTCCTGCTCTGTTCATTTCAGGAAATAGTTGTTAAAGCTGTGGTTATATATACAGTAGAAGCTATTATTATTCTTTCTATTTGTGCTGTAAAGGATGTTTTTTTGTTTTGATGATTATTTTCAGCGTCGATTAAAGGACCTAAATAGCCACCATTGACCAAAAGCATCTACTGATCCTCAATTTTTAACCCTTTAACCCCTGAGACATTATTTCAGTGATATCATAAAAGCTGCTTGTGTTCCTTTTCTTCGGTGGTTTTGTTTTTACTGTCGAAACAGGATGGAATAACAGAAAAAGACAAAGAGAGGAATTGGAGTTTGACAGGTTTTTACAAAATAAGGCACTCAGATTGTACACTGATAACAGATTTAGGATGTTGAACATGAACTGTGAACTGGAACACACTGAACAACAATTACTGGAATTTTGGCCCAGTAGTTTTTGTTTTGGGCTCTTTTTTTTCTCAATCAGTCCAGTTGCTTTTGGGCACGTGGTTGAACTCCAAAAAACAGTTACATGGTCAAAACTTAGCAAAAACACAGTTAAAAAATAAAGGAAAATCACAACAACAATGTAAACTAGAAGCACTCGGAGAGCGCAGATTTCAGGAACTGTTGATACTGGCACAAGGAACAAATGATTAAATTTTGGTGGTGATCGGGGGTGGGGGTGGGGCACTGATCTGCCTTGGCAGAGGTCTGTGCTCTATGAGTGCTTTTCTAGAAAAGACAGCGCAGACCTTGCCAAGGCAGATCAGTGGCCCCCCACCCCCAATCACCACCAAAATTTAATCATTTGTTCCTTGTGCCAGTATCAACAGTTCCTGAAATTTTCATCCAAATCCATCCATAACTTTTTGAGTTATCTTGCACACAAACAGACAGACAGACAAACCAACGCTGACAAAAACATAACCTCCTTGGCGGAGGTAACAAAAGTAAAAACAAAAACGAGAAGAAAACTGTAAAAAAAAAAAAAAAAAAAAACCAACACAAAAAAACCACAAAAAAACACCCAAATCATGTATTTTTATAGTGAGTCAGTCTCACTCATTGCTGTGTTTTGTCCCCCATTACACAGGTGGCAGGGGTGCACTGAGCATGCTCAGATGTCTATAACCTCCTAAGACCCAGCTATGGGTTTTCTGTCCACGTTTGTGGACAAGAGTTTCACAACTTTATACAAAAAAAAAAGAAAAAGAAAAGAAAACTGTCCACCACAAAGGACATTCCATAAAAATTTTAAAAACTGCATCTGAAAAAACTGTTGCATCATGATGTTTCCAATATAGGCACTTATTTAATAAAAAAAAAAAAAAAAAAGCTGGTACTTTGCTGACATTTCCTGGGTCTTAGGAGGATAGAAAGAACAAGGTCTATTTTATCAGCATGTATGGAATTTTTTCCTATTGAGCTAACGGTTGAATTTTTAAGAATATTTCAAATAAATCATACATTCAGAATGCTCACCACAGACATGTCAGTAGTTCAAGGGTTAACCCTTTATAGTTCACTCATAGAAAAACTTTGAAAATCAAAACTTCAACCTTAGTGTGTTATTGGAGGACCTAACAAGACTTTATTACTTTTGTGAAATTTTCAATTTTTTTTAAATTTTCATGTAGAAAATCAAGGTCAATGAAGTTACCATATTTGGTTCCTTACCCATAAATGTCAAACAAACAAACAAACAAACAAACAAACAAAACAAGAAGTAAATATAAGAAAAACAAGAAAAACAGATATAAGATGAAAGGAACATGTATTTTCAAACATTAGAACATTAGACCAACATAAGTGCTGATCCAGACACCTGTCCATATCCACATTCTCCCTTGAACATCATTCCTTACATTAGTACCATTACTTTGTGGTACCTAACAAAGCAGGTACACTCACTGTTCATGCAGAGGTGGACCTTACAGACCCTGTAGACCACATTGGACCTGAGATTGTTGACTCACTGTCCTCACTGGAACGGTTGGTATCACTAGTCGCTTTTCCATTGACCCTCAAATCGCACAAATAGAACTTGCGCATAAAAATTTACTCAATGGAAAAACGACAATTTTGTCAAAAGTCTCATTTTTTGACTAAAAGTTTTTGCAGTGACAAGAGGTGGTTTTTTCGGGTGTAGTGCAAATGGTATATCACACAAAACTGCAATGGAAAGACCTTTTTTCGCAACTAGTCAGGTGAATTAAAAAAATGCATGTTGACAGACGTTACAACAAGCGAAAAAGAAGAAGAAGAAGAAGAAGAAGAAACATGTCGCCGTATGTGTGGACACACCAGGAAACCCAATCATTTTTTAATTTAGTACGAGATAAAGGGGTAATATATAATAATAATGAATATATCTGTAAATCAACACCATATTTACGTTTGTTGCCATGTTTATAGAATGACTTCTCGTGTCATCTCACGATAATAAATAAACAAATCATTACATGTGTGATTTAATGGAAAAACCGACATTATGCACTTCTGTTTTTTCGACATTTAGTAAATATCGGTAAAGTTTTGCGCAGATGTCCAATAGAAAAGTGACTACTGTCTTGTATTGTATGCAGAAAGGACTAAAAACAGTCTGATAAATGTTTAAGTAGACTTTATTTTAAGGGCATGTTAAGCATGTGAGGTAAAATCACATAAATATTTGAACAAAACTGGAATTTAAACCCTCTAGTACTAATATTCAACATCTACAGAATGTCTAGAGGCCGATAACCGGGAAACCAACATCCAAAACCAGTTCATTACATCATTTATTGATGAAGTGCTTAAAATACCTTGAAAAGATTATCTTAAGGGCATTTCATCAATAAATGATGTAATGAACTGATTTTGCAGTTTGCTTTTTTGAGAGTGCAGGCCTCATATCCTCCACATCAGTAAAACTCCCGGGTCTCAACACAGATGAAGGGACCGAAGAAAAAACAAAACAAAAAAACAGGACTCTGAGGACGAAGACGGGTCAGATGTAAAACCAGACCGCACGCTTATTCCCACAGCTCTCAGAAGTGAGACGCATTAGATGATAATAGTCGTGCTCAAATGTGTGTACTCGACAAATGAAAAGCATACTGCAGCATCCCTTTTATGAACGCCCTCTGGGACCGTTCTAGTCCAGGAAATCCTCCGCTGGAAGCATTCCAATGTCTAAATCAATAAAAGAGGCTTCACAGACCAAAAGACAAAGCTCTGATTTAATGTCAGACTGAAGATGGACAACGTCTCTAGACTCTAAGTGCTTAAATGTTTATAACAAAGTTTCCAGAAAAGGGGGAATTCTCTGCCAAACAGAATACCTGCTGTTCAGTTTTTCACTTGTTTTTTTATTAACCCATAAAGACCCAAATATACACCAGTGACACAAAAACCATCTACTGATCTAAAATGTTTTATGACTTTAGAGCCACTGATCCTATGAATACATGTAAATAATTGGTGTAAAATATAGTTTGTCATCTTTTCATGGCCATCAGATATGACCCATTTGGACGTTCAGAGGCTCTGTAGTTACCATGGAAACACCGTCATCTTCTACAACATTGATTCACCAGTACAACCCATGATGGTGAATGGACACACTTGGTTTATGTTCAGTTAATGATATATTTTAATGAAAAAGTCACTCTTTCATCAGTTTTTTCTGTTTTGCTATAATGCCCTTTAAATGAACTCTGATTTTTCATGAATACCTACATCAAATATAGAAAAGTAAATACAGAAAATACATGATTTACAGTGAAAAAATGCAGAATATAGAGGATAATATGACAATAAATGGTGATAAATCACTTAAATAATTGCTGTAAAATACAGTTTGTCATCTTTTCATGGTCATCAGATATGACCCATTTGGACATTCAGAGGCTCCGTAAAGAACGTGGAAACACCATCATCTTCTACAACATTGATTCACCAGTACAACCCATGATGGTGAATGGACACATTTGGTTTATGTTCAGTTAATGATATGTTTTACTATAAAAGTCACTTTTTCTTCAGTTTTTTCTGTTTTACTATAATACCCTTTGAATGAACTCTGATTTTTCATGAATATCTACATCAAATATAGCAAAATAAACATACAAAATATATGATTTATACAGAAAAAATTGCAGAATATAGAGGATAAAATGATAATAAATGGTGATAAATCCCTTAAATAATTGCTGTAAAATACAGTGTGTCATCTTTTCATGGTCATCAGATATGACCCATTTGGACGTTCAGAGGCTCTGTAGTTACCATGGAAACACCGTCATCTTCTACAACATTGATTCACCAGTAAAACCCATGATGGTGGACTGACACACTTGGTTTATGTTCAGTTACTGATACATTTTAATTAAAAAAAAAGTCACTTTTTCTTCAGTCTTTTCTGTTTTACTATAATGCCCTTTGAATGAACTCTGATTTTTCATGAATATCTACATCAAATATAGAAAAGTAAACATAGAAAACACATGGTTTACAGTGGAAAAAATGCAGAATATAGAGGATGATATGAAAATAAATGGTGAAAAATCACTTAAAGAATTGGTGTAAAATACAATGTGTCATCTTTTCATGCTCATCTGACATGACATATTTGGACATTCAGAGGCTCTGTGGTGAACGTGGAAACACTGTCATCTTCTACAACATTGATTCATCAGTAAAACCCATGACAGTGAATGGACACACATAGTTTATGTTCAGTTATTGATATATTTTACAGAAAAAAGTCATTTTTTCCTCAAGTTTTCTCTGTTTTTGGTATGATAACCCTCAAATGTAACCTCAGCATGATGATTAAAGTACATGATCAGTAAAATAAATACAGTAAAATACCTGATAAGGACAATAATACAATAACTGGTGATAAATTAAATATAGAAAATAAATAACTTAGACCACAGGTGTCAAACATGCGGCCCGGGGGCCAAATCCGGCCCGCCAAAGGGTTCAATCCGGCCCCTGGGATGAATTTGTGAAATGCAAAAATGACATTGAAGATATTAACAATCAAGGATGTTAAAATCATTTTAGGTAAATTCAATCTAAAAAGGATCAGACCAGTAAATTACTATCATAATAACCTATGAATAATGAAAACTGCAATTTTTTCTCTTTGTTTTAGTGTAAAAAAGTTACATTACACAAGAATATTTACATTTACAGACTAGCCTTTTATAAAAAAAAAAAAAAGTGACTATCTGAAATCTCTTAAGAGAAGTATGGGGAATTTTAATAATATTCTCCCTGTTATTAACTGTTTTGTGTATTTTTAGATCCACTGTGATCTCTAAGTTGTGATTCACATTTATAAATTATAAACTAAGGCGTAATATTGTTAACATTGCACTTATTTTTGTTAGGAATTTTCAGGTTGTTCATACGCTACAAACAAAAACTTAAGGATATTTTTAAATTTGTGGGCGATTTTTTTCAGTTGGGTTTCTTACACAGCGCTTCTTACTTTTTGTGTGTGTGAATTGAATTGAAAAACAGTTTTTTAATGACCGTAGTTTTATTTACAAATGGCAAAAATGACAAAAAAAAAAAAAAAAAAACACCCAAAAAAATGAAACATCGTTAACTTTTTGTTTGTAGTGTATTTGTTCATGTTATGATCGAGTACAATTCATAGATGTAAACATTTTCATTACGGAATTTCACTTTTTTCACTCAACATTTCTTATCCAATTATTTATATTATTTTACTGGTCCGGCCCACTTCATATCATATCAGGCTGTATATGGACCCTGAACTAAAACGAGTTTGACACCCCTGACTTAGACACTAACACAAAAGTAGCACTGGGTCTTTATGGGTTGATTTACTGGAATGTACGAGGCCACTCTTAAAAGCCTCATTAACCCTTTCATGCATGAATTATGAGAACCTTAATCAAGAATTTTTTTTTTTCCTGAGTGTTTTTATCTCTTTAGGCATGAAAAAAAAACGTGATTAATTTTTTTTTTTTTTTTTTTTTTTTTTTTTTTATGAACCCATTTTTCATGGCGCTACAAAAATGTCCACTTAGCTTAACACCATTCATTTAATTTCTTTTAGCTAAGAAACATGCATTTGCTGACATACTGTGTGAAAACTATGAAATAAAAGCATTTTTAACCTCCTGAGACCCAGCAATGCATTTTTGTCCTCTGTAGAGGACAAAAGTGAGACAGTTTCACTTAAGAAATGCTGTCCATTGTAAAGGACATTCTATTAAAATAAATTAATAAAATAATTTTTTAAAATGCATCTGAAAATAAAAAACAAACAGAAAAAATTGTTGCATTATGCGGTTTCCAATCAAGACAATTGTTTAATAGAAAAAAGCTAAAAATTTCACTTTCCTGGGTCTCAGGAGGGTAATGCTGCTATTCTGATGTTTTCTCACATTTGAACTAGTTATTACTCACTCAGATAATATGCAAAAAAAAAAAAAAAAAAAAAAAAAAACCTCTCTTAACCCTTTCATGCATAAATTATGAGAACCTTAGTTGAGATTTTATTCCTGAGTGTTTTTATTCCCTGTTAGGCATGAAAAAACAATGTGATTGAATTTTTTTTATTGAACTTATTTTTTTTATGAAAGTAGATTTGTTTCTTAAATGCTGCAACCATTAAAAAAAAATTTCAATCCAAAAAAAATTTGCCATAAAAAAACCTTTTCAATCAAACAAAAAAAGTGTTGAATGAAAAAAAAAATTTAAAAAAAAATTAAGATCCAAAAAATTGCATTTGAACACTTCTTTTTTTTTTGATTGAATTTTTTTTTTTTTTTTTTTTTTTTTTTTTTTGTTTATGGATTGAAAATATTTTCTTTTGGTTTAGCATAGGAAATGTACTGTGGTTCATTCCACTACTAGAAAACAAAGTCCAGTAAAGCAATTTTGGGTGATTTAACTGGTAAAATATTCAATAAAATAATCACAAATATAATTAAAAGTAACAAAATAAAATGAATGCAAAAAAAAAAAAAAAAAAATTAAGATCCAAAAAACTGCATTTGAACACTTTTTTTTCTTTGATTGAGTAGGTTTTTTTTATATTGAAGTGATTTTTTTTATTATTGATTTTTTTAATTGAACTTTTAATTAATTAATTTATTTTGGTTAAAGCAATGAAGAAACAAATCTACCTTCACATTTTTTCGTGGAGTTCCAAAAATGTCTAATCCACTGGACACCATGTGTTTAATTTTTGAAGCAAAGAATGCAATATCAGAAAGTGATCTACTGTGTGAAAACTATCAAATCAAAACATTTTTAATGCAGCTAATCTGATGTTTTTTCCACATTTTATTATATTCCCAATTTTTTTTAGCAACTGATTTTTTTTTTTTTTTTTTTTTAGTTTAGTATATTTGAAAGGGGACAATGCAATTTCATAAAACACATGGTTACACATGGTTAAAAAAAAGCCAGAATTAGCCAGAAGGCTAGTTTTCATTTGTAGTCCCCTGGCCACGTTTTAAAAAGGCAGTAAAAAACATTTACAGGAGAAAGACATGGTTAGACACTTGATTGGGTAACAAATAACATATACATAACAGACTGTTAAAGGAGCACAAAACACACAATACCTATACAAGATACATATTCAAACACTTACTATACAATTAAGAATAAAACATCACAACATATCACAACATCAAAACATCACAACAGGCTTGTCTTTTAGTGTTGACAGCTATAGGTGTTAATAAGCCACATTTTCAATTTTTTTGTGAAGGCCTTGTATGTTGTGAGCAGTTTAACCTCCTCAGGTACTGAGTTCCACTCACTAGCACTCCTCGCTGACCAGGCTGACTTACTGAAAGTGCTCCTACGCAGAGGAATGACACAGTCACCTCTGACAGATCCTCGAGTGACACGCTCAGAGCTGTTTCTTTGGCTGATGAACTCTGCCAGAGGATCTGGAGCCAAATCCTGCAAAATTTACACTCAAACATGTTACTGCAGATCAGGTTTATCCAGAACAGCAAAGTTACAGTGATGGTGTGAATGTCAGTGTATTATTATGGGATGGTGCATGAGTGTCCACTGCGTTGGCTGATATGGAACTAAAACAACAAAACCCATGAATATACAAGAGAACAGCTGTAGAAGAACTGTCCACTGGAGTGACCACTATGCACGAAAGGGTTAATTACAGTCTAAAAGGCTTTTGATTTTTTAAATTTTATATTCTCTTTTGAAACTCTGCACTGCAACTCTTACTTTAATATGTGTGTGTTTTTATTCTTTATTTATTTATTTATTTATTTATTTATTTTGGATTTTATGTGTTGTTTTCTTACTTGCTGTTTTTAATCACCTTTTACATGTTTCTTTTATAATGTTTTGTGTTTCTTTTTCCCTGTCGTTGTATTTCAATGTCCTGTGTGAAGCACCTTGAATTGCCTTGTTGCTGAAATGTGCTATACAAATAAACTTGCCTTGCCTAATAACAATTAGCAATTGATTTAGATAAAAGAACAGGAAAGTTACAGTACTGGTATGGATGTCAGTTTATGGGAAGGTGCATAAGCATCCCCGGTGTTGGCTGATATGGAACTAAAACAACAAAACCCATGAAGAGGGCAGCTGTGGCTACAAATGTAGTTTACCACCACCAGAGTGTGAATGTGAGAGCGAATGAATAATGGGCCAATAATGTAAAGCGCTTTGGGTGTCTAGAAAGGCGCTATATAAATCCAATCCATTATTATTATTATTATTATTATTATTATTATTATTATTATTATTATTATTATCATCATTATTATTATACAAGAGAACAGCTGTAGAAGAACTGTCCACTGGAGTGACCACTGTGCATGAAAGGGTTAATGTTTCCTCTGATTCAGGCAGGTAACAGACGCACAAAGAATGACCTGATCTGCAATTCAATAAGCTCATACCCCCTCATGTTGCCACTTCTCCACATGCACAGAGGTTGTCTATCCGGTAGATGGCACAGTCTGACACGGAAGCGCGCGCATCCTTCAACCTCATCACTTCTTTCTTTGCGACTCTTCACGCGCAGAGGTCAGCCGCGACATAAAAGCAATCTGCACTTATTAGAGATGAGTGAATGACTCCATTTCTTAACTAATTAATCCTAATAGGAGTTAAATCCCGCTGTGATTTAACGGATCATTGAGGAATCAGAAATTGAAGATGCCCACATTGTCCACCTCTCTCTCTCTCTTCGCACAAATCCAATCTTGTGTAACTCTCCCCTCCTCTTTCCCTGCCCCCTTCCTCACATGTCTCCCTCTCTCATACTCCCCCTCTCCATCCGAGTCCTCTCCAGAAGCTGTGAATGGGAACAGATCTTCGTAGTTGGTGCTGTGAGCGCATCTCGCCAATTTTGCGCGAACGAGCAGAGCGCACAAGCAGCTTCTAATCAGCCACCCTCAGATGTTCCACCAAAGTGAATGGACTTCTACTGGATATTTTTTTAATAAACACATATCAACTGTGCTGTAAAACCACTTCAATGTTCTGGATTTGGTTGATTTTTAGGATCTACAAGGCTGCGCGTTAAAGTGGCCATGGCGCATTTTACGCACTGCAGGTAACCGGTGTTTTGGGGGTTCAGACAGAAAAAAAAAACATGGATTAAACATCAGCTGTTCTTTTTTAACCTCTGGTGAGCTCAAATGGCGGCACTTCGTAGGAAATTTGGAGAAGACTACCAGGTGGTGAACACAAACCGGGCTACCACTTTTTCCGCTCCGGTTAAAAAGAAACGCCAGCGCTTCGTGGAAAAGAACGGTCGGTGTAACGTGCAGCACGGAAACCTGGGTGGAGAGACCAGCAGGTACCTCTCTGACCTCTTCACCACTTTGGTAGACCTAAAGTGGAGATGGAACCTGCTCATATTCATCCTCACCTACACTATCGCATGGTTGGTCATGGCATCAATGTGGTGGATCATCGCTTACATCAGGGGGGACTTAAATCACGGACACGATTCATCCTATACCCCCTGCGTGGCAAATGTTTACAACTTCCCTTCAGCTTTTTTGTTCTTCATCGAAACAGAAGCCACGATCGGTTACGGTTACCGGTATATTACAGAGAAATGTCCTGAAGGTATCATCCTGTTCTTGTTCCAGTCTCTTTTGGGTTCCATAGTGGACGCGTTTCTCATCGGCTGCATGTTTATTAAAATGTCCCAACCCAAGAAGCGCGCAGAGACGCTCATGTTCAGTCAGGACGCGGTGATTTCTCAACGGGATGGAAAGCTGTGCCTCATGTTCCGTGTGGGAAACCTGCGGAACAGCCACATGGTGTCTGCTCAGATTAGGTGCAAACTCATAAAGGTAAGCACGCATACTTATTTAGGATGGTTAAACACTATGCAAACAGAAATCACATGCAAAAGATGATTATTTTTGCACTATCTCTTCTCAGCATTGAGGTACTTTAACCCTTTCATGCATGTATTATGAAAAAAGTTGTTTTTTTTTTAAGAGTGATTTTATTCCTCAAAATTAGGCTGAAGTTAAAATGCATTTTTTTTCTTAAATATGTTTTTTTTTAAGATAATTTAACCTCCTGAGATCCAGGAAAGTACAAGTTTTGGCTTTTTTTTAGGCAAGGCAAGTTTATTTGTATAGCACATTTCAGCAACAAGGTGCTTCACACAGGACATTGAAATACGACAGGGAAAAAGAAACACAAAATATTATAAAAGAAGCATGCAAAAGGTGATTAAAAACAGCAAGTAAGAAAACAACACATAAAATCCAAAAATATAAAAAACACACATATTAAAGTAAGTTGCAGTGCAGAGTTTCGAAAGAGAATATAAAATTTAAAAAGTCAAAAGCCATTTAGTCTTTTGCAGCAGTGAACCTTGACTTAAAAGAACTCAGACTCTCAGCAGACCTGATATTTTCTGGTAGTTTGTTCCAGATATACGGAGCATAGAAACTGAACGCTGATTCTCCATGTTTAGTTCTGACTTATGAAACACAAAGCATTAAATAATTGCCTATATTTGAAACATCATGATACAGCAGTTGTTGTTGTTTTTTTTTTTTTTTATGTCCTTTGCGGTGAACAGTTGTTTTTTTTTGGTCTAAAGCTGTGAAAAACCCTTGTCCAGAAACACGGACAGTAAACTCATGTCTGGGTCAGAGGAGGTTGACTTTAGCAGATCACAGATCAGTCCACATTCTACAACTAAGATGGTCATTGTATGTGTGAGGGTCTATACAGATTGCCCCCATGTGGTTTGGAGAATATTACCTTTGGAACCCTTTGGAAAACTGAGTTAAATGTGGACGTCATGCATGAAAGGGTTAAAGTCGCACAAACCGAACCCATCCATTTTTCTTTTTGCACCTCTGAATAATCTTTATTCCCCTCTCTTCTCTCACTAAACCCACGAGGAAAACCAACAGCCACACATTGCATATCAAAGATCCAAAGCTCAATTGTAAGACAGAACCACTACACAATATATGCCTTGTTAAACAAAACAGGCTTAAGGTAGTATTATCCTAATCCCTCAGCTGCAGGATGGTGACTATGAGAAGCAGCCAGGTGCATCTTAAACCAACACCAAAAGGGAGTAAAGAGGGGGGGGCAATGCACTGTGGGTAATCAGCATCAGCTCCTCCTCAGCTGGTGACAACTGGACAGATGGGTGCAGATCAGAAGGTAGATGTGGGAGCCAGACGATAAAAGTTAGAGAATTAAGGCGGAAAAAGTTGGATTTCAAAGAGAAAAAAAAACCAGTGAAAGTAACGAGTGGGAGTTTCACACACAACCACTGATATGTGGAGTCAGTAAAACAGCTCGACTGAGAACAGGGAGGCATAAAAGGTATTTATGGCGACCATAAACGGACACATTATTCCCCTTCTTTTCTTTAGGGTGTGTTTTTATCTGTCTTCCATGTGAAATTAAACGGAGACCTTTCGATGCTTTCAATAGGAAAGATAATGTGAAAAAAGACCAAAAAAAAAAAAAAAAAAAAGTGAAATCTTGAAATCCTCCTCTCCAGTTGTGTCACTTTTGTTTCTCCGCTAATGAAGAACTCAGCAGATTTCAGAAGATCTAATGAACCCACACTCGGAAAAACAAGCAACAATGCAGAAAATTACCACCACCAGTTGCAAGGTTGACTGCTTCGTCTTTTAATTTTCATAATAGCGCTTCTTTTCAGCCAACATCCATGTTCAATGTGCAAAACGGGCCATAAAGAAGACAAACAGCATTAGCAGAGGTGCTTGGAGCTTGTTTATGTCTGTGTTCTCCATCGGCGCAGCCACATTGAGCACAGCGTTGGTCAGCTTAATGATGCATGCAGGCAGCGAGGGAGGCAGGGGCGGCCGAGCTATATTCCACAGCGTGCAGGAAGAAGCAAACAGCCCCAAAAGGCACAAAGTACAATCACACATGTCGACAATGAAGCCCTGAGCCCCGAGCGCCTCAGCCACACTTAGCTCATCTGTGTGCAAGACACCTAGAAATGCAGTTCAAGCCCACATACAAGAGGAACGTCTGAGCTCAAAAAACAGCACATTTGACCCATAAAGACCCAAACATCCAAAGGCATCTACTGATTTAACTGTTTAAAACCTGTTGATCCACTAATCCTGTCAATATATATATAAGTAATTGATGTAAAATGCAGTTTGTCATCTTTTCATTGGATGTTCAGAGTCTCCGTAGTGAACCTGGAAACACCGTCATCTTCTACAACATTGATTCGCTAGTAAAAAACCATGGAGCTTTATCAGTGACACTTGTTTTTACGTTCATTTTGCTGTAAAAGTCTCTTTTTCTTCAGTTTTCTTTGTTTCTGATATAATAAACCTCAACTTTAATCTGAGCTATAATGAACATCTACATTAGTGGTGCCAAACTCATTTTCTTCCGGGGGCCACATTCAGCTAAATTTAATCTGAAGTGGGTCGTACCAGTAAAATAATAGCATGATAGCCAATAAATAATGACAACTCCAAATTTTTTTAGTGCAAAAAATAACATTCAATTATGCCAATATTTACATTTACAAACTATCCAAACAAAAATGATGTGAATAACCTGAAAAAAAAAAGAAATTTGTTAAAAAATGTAAGTACAATTTTATCAGTATTATGCCTCGAATTATCATTTATATTTATATACATATGCATTAAAGATCAGATCTACAAAGGCATAAAACATTTAGTAACAGGCAGAATATTGTTAAAATTGCACTTAATTTTCCTTAGACATTTCAGGTTGTTCATATTTGTTCATGTTATTCACATTTTATTGTTAAAGGATAGTTTGTAAATGTTAATATTTTCATAATTTAATGTTTTTTGCACTAAATCAAAGAGAATAAATTGGTGTTGTCATTATTTGTTGGTTATTATGGTACTTTATTTTTGAGTTTGCCCTAACTTGCACTTTGCTAATTCATCCCGTGGGCCGGATTGGAACTTTTGGCGGGCCGGTTTTGGCCCCCGGGCCACATGTTTGACACCTGCGACCTACATGATCAGTAATTAAATATGGGAAAATACCTGATTTTCACAGAAAAAAAACCAAATTACAAAGGATATTGTTAGAATAAATAGTGATAAATCATGTAAGAAAGGGGAAATACAGAGAAAATTGCACTGAGTCTTTATGAGTTAAAGAAATATCACCTGAATGTACACTAATAAAGGTTTTTATGTTCAGTTGATGACATATTTGCTTTAAAAATCCCTTTTTCCTTCAGTTTTCTTTGGCTCTGATATAATAAACCTCAACTTTAATCTGAGTTATAATGAATATATACATGATTAGTAATTAAATATGGGAAAATGCCTGATTATCACAGAAAAAAAGCAAATTACAAAGGATATTGTTAGAATAAATGTGATAAATCATGTAAGAAAGGTGAAATAGAAAATTGCACCGGGTCTTTATGAGTTAAAGCAATATCACCTAAAATCTACAAAAATAATATAATTCAGGACATATATTCAGCAAAAAAAATGATTGAAATATAAAAAAAAAAAAAAGACATAGATACATGTTGTTTTACACATTTTTCCTTCAGCACTGAAAGAAATCCAGATGCTATAAAAAATCTAAGTCCTTGCTGTCAAACACATGATTTTAACACTCCCTCTCTCTGTGAAATACAATAAATACAACAACCGCTGTGTACTCCTTAGGATTTTGTTCTGTTTTTTGCTTCAGGGCTGTGTGGTCTAACCTTATTCTTTCGCTTCAGAGACTCCCATACTGAGACAGAATCTTTGCAGCAGCTCAACCAGGGTACAGAACACAAAAACATAAAAAAAAAACAAAAACAAAAAAAAAACACCCCCCGACAATAATGCGACGCTCAAACCGAGCCCACCTTTGAATATCACTGGTGTAAATAAACAACAGGTAATTTTTTTCACCTTAAAAAACTAATATGTCAGAGCGAGTGAGTTCAGTGCAGTCCCTGTGTGCAAATGTTGGTGGTGCTGTTGAACTGCAACCCTCCTGAAGTCATGGCTCATCATATAAAGCGCTCAGACTTTAGTAGCAGAGGAATCATTTAAAGTCACTCAGACACAGTGTGTAACAGAGAGCCAGTCTGTGAAAAAGGCTTTTGTCGTCGCCTGCGTCTAAATCACAGTAAATGAAACGACATCAAATCGAAACCAGGTTTTACTCCAACTCATCTCCGAGTCCAAACAGAAGGATTTACTAGACGCCATCCCATAATACAAAAGCCATTTCTTTTCTGAGTCTGCATATATTGTAGCTCTTATCGTTGCAGCTTTGGATGTTTGTGCGCAGCAAATAAGGTCAACTGTCAAATGTAAATAATCCCTTATCGACTGAACCTTTAGTGTTTACCGTTTTAGTCAAGAGGTGAGATTTGTCGCAGAATGAAACGCTTTTAAATAAACTGCAAATAGCACCCAACATTGTCGCTACATCACTGAAAGTATCCACGTCTCTGTGTGTGTCTTCTGGCATTGTATTGTTAAGTAAATGCAACACAGTCTTCCAGAGCTTCACACAAACCCACTGACCTTTCATTAGTAGTGGCTCAACAACAACACTGGTTTTCCCATCCTCTCAGATCCTGTCCAGGGAGATTTTTTCCCTCAACTTAACTACTGGTACAACACTTAAAATAAGCTCTCATGCTCTGTGCAATCCAGCAGAAAGGAAGTCAACCTTCTGCTGTTGAGTAAGTTCTCCTAAGGCGGGGGGGGTCCTGGAGCCACATTCAGCCCAATTTGATCTCAAATGGGCCGGACCAGTAAAATAATACCATGGAAAAAAAAAATACCATGAAAAAAAAAAAAGACACAGTTTAGACCAGGGGTGTCAAACATGCGGCCCGGGGGCCAAATCTGGCCCACCAATGGGTCCAGTCCGGCCCGCGGGATGAATTAGTGAAACACAATAATTACACTGAAGATATTAACAATCAAGAATGTCAAAAATTATCTTAGGTCAATTCCATCTAAAGTGGGTCAAACCAGTAAAATACAGGGTGGGGAAGCAACATTTACAATATTTTGAGGCAGGGATTGAAAGACAGTGTATGACCAGTTAGTTTATTGAAAGTCATGAGAATTTATTTGCCACAAGAAAATTGACATAATAGAAAATGTTTTTATTCTATGTGTCATCAGCAAATCATCGACTAAAAACAAAATGTCCTATGTAAAAAAATGCATGAGAAAACTTAAAAAGCATCCTTTTTTCTTGCAATATGCTATTTGGTAATGAAGCTCAGTAAATAATGCAATGTTTTAGGTCTATATCATACCATTCTGCCAGAAAACCATAAGATGTTTTAATTTTTTGCCAAAAAAAGAGCATTTTTCAGATTGGGGTTTTGTTCTGATTGGTTAAACACGGATCAGTTGACAATGGGATCAGATTTGGACATAAATTTTCTGTAAAACCATGATAAATACATACAATAACATTCATGCACAGCTGCATTCTCATGACTAAAACCACATTTTTACACATTTATCCCCCTTCTTCCATCTCTGCACTGACCAGCTTATGAACGTTAGCTGTAAATGAAACACCAACACTGGTCACATGATGACATCTTTCCCAAAACAACTGCTGGACATATTCTCACACACACATGTACAGGGTGGGGAAGCAAAATTTACAATATTTTGAGGCAGGGATTGAAAGACAGTGTATGACCAATTAGTTTATTGAAAGTCATGAGAATTTATTTGCCACAAGAAAACTGACATAATAGAAAAGGTTTTTATTCTATGTGTCCTCCTTCTTTCTCAATAACTGCCTTCACACGCTTCCTGAAACTTGCGCAAGTGTTCCTCAAATATTCGGGTGACAACTTCTCCCATTCTTCTATAATAGTATCTTCCAGACTTTCTCGTAATAGTTTTGCTCATAGTCATTCTCTTCTTTCCATTATAAACAGTCTTTATGGACACTCCAACTATTTTTGAAATCTCCTTTGGTGTGACGAGTGCATTCAGCAAATCACACACTCTTTGACATTTGCTTTCCTGATTACTCATATGGACAAAAGTTTCTGAAAAGGTATGGATAATAGTGTTAGGTACGATTATGACATCAATACATGTTTGGTTTCAAAACAATTGACGTAGTGCCTGCTGAGAAAAAACAACTAAATGCTCATTGTAAATTTTGCTTCCCCACCCTGTACTATCATAATAAACTATAAATAATGAAAACCACAAAATTTTCTCTTTGTTTTAGTGTAAAAAAAAGTAAAATTAAACAAAAATGTTAACATTTACAAACTAACCTTTTACAAAAAATGTGAAAAACCTGAAATGTCTTAAGAGGATTAAAAGCAATTGTACCAATATTCTGTCTGTTATTAAATGTTTTGTGTATTTGTAGATCCACTGTGATCTGTAAGTTGTAATGAACATGGGAAAATGAGAAGCTGAGGCCAAATAATGGCATAAATTGTTAAAACTGCACTTTTTTTCTTAATAAATTTCATTTTGGTCATGGTTATTCATGTTTTTCCACATTTTTTTAAAGGATGTAAAAAAAATGATAATATAATTTTACTTTTTCACTTTAAAACATAGAAATTAGACATACAAATTTTGGATTTTGTATTATTTTTGTATTATTTTGTTATTATTTTAATTATCTGGCCCACTGCAGGTCATATTGGGTTGTATGTGGCCCCTGAACTAACATGAGTTTGACATCCCTGATTTAGACTGTCTTTAGCCAGTTTTGCAGCTGGTTCTAGTGGAAGAGTGAATATGAAAACAGTAGTTGTGGATTTTGTGTGCAGGGTTAGGGTTCTAATGCTTGAGATAACCCTTGGATTTTAATGTTTGACTAAAGTTCATCTGTATTTTAGACTTATGTGGCCTCATATGTATGCTGCACCTCTTAACATAAAAAAAACACGGAGGTGGAAGAGACTAAACGATGGTATAATGGGCTGAAAAGGACAAATCTTACCTGTGACATTTGAAGCAGGTTTCACACTTGTCCTAGTGTGCTGAAAGTGTAACAAAAATCATCAAATTGCAAAAAGATGAGAAAATTAAAAAAATTGTGACCTGGGAAAAAAAAAAAAAAAAAAATTACCATGATAGCCTGTAAATAAAGACGACCCCAAATTTTTGCTGTTGTTTTAGTGCAAAAAATAACATTAAATTAGGAAAATATTGACATTTTTAAACTATCCAAACAAAAAATACGTGAATAACCTGGAAAAACTGAAATTGTGCAAAAAAAAAGTGCAATTTTAATAATATTATGCTTGAACTTATCATTTATACATGTGCATTATGGATGGGATCTACAAATGGACAAAACATTAATAACAGGCAGAATATTTTTCAAATTGCACTTAATTTTCTTTAGGAATTCCAGGTTGTTCATAGTCATCTTCTACAACATTGATTCACCAGTAAAACCCATGGAGTTGGATCAATGACAGCGGATGGAAACACTGGGTTTATGTTCAGTTAATGATAGATTATACTGAAAAGGTCACTTTTTGTTGTATTTTCTCTGTTTTTCATATAATAACCCTCAACTTTAACCAGGAAGTGAACATATTCACACAAATTGAATAAATATATAAACATAAAATAATAACTTAAGCATACTTTTTAACATTTATTTCAGAAGTTTTTTGCTAAAAAATAACATGTTTAATATTTCTTCTATGAATAATTTTAAATAAAACTTCACCCTCCAAAATGTTGAGAAGTATTAAGTATTGTTGTTTTTGGTTTGGTTTGTTTCTTTGTTTGTTTGTTAACAGTTTAGCAGCAAAATTATTGGTTAAATTCATACCAAATTGGGTTTATAGATTGCCAGTGACCCAGAATAGATGTGACTACATTTTGGGAAAAGTAGGCCAAAGTTCAAATTTTTAATGAATTTTTTTAAATCTTTTTTTTTTCAGTTACTTAAAATGGCCGAAATTTGTCTATGCTGACGTCAGGACATGCATAGACATGATGACATCAGCTGGATAAACGCCTAAATAAGCTACAATACGCGCAGGGGGCGGGGTTTGTTGTGCCTGGCACCACTTGTTTATTTAACATAAATTACTTTATTCACCATAAAAGATGAGATGTAAACAATGTTAATCTTTCAGTGTTAAAAGTGAGGGAGACTTTCGTGAGGAATCTGTCAAACCTCAGTCATAGCCTAAGTATCATGAATGTGTAAGTCTTTCTGTGATTACTCACCTGAATCTCTTGCATTATGGTGAACAGTTTCTTCGTGCCATCCACCATAAACAAACCCATGTGCGTAAATTCAGAGCCGGGAGGTAACTCGGGTATCGGGAAATGGAGGCTTGCGCTGCCGCTGCAGGGAGGTTCGCACAGCCACCTGCAATGGCAGCGCAAGCCTCCGTTTCCCACAATGCTAGTTGCGACAAAAAAATTCCGAAGATGCCCGAGTTACCTCCCGGCTCTGAATGTAAACACACGGGTTTGTTTATGGTGGATGGCACTAAGAAATTGTTCACTGTAATGCAAGAGATTCAGGTGAGTAATCACAGAAAGACTTACACATTCATGATACTTAGGCTATGACTGAGGTTTGACAGATTTGATGAAAAATTTGTCACGAAAGTCTCCCGCAACTTTAAGCATTAAAAAAATAAAGTCCAGAAAGAAGAATTTCACTGCTGTTTGTAAAATCTGACTCTTTAACTGGAACAAAAGTCTTTCTCCTTTTATTTTTTAGTGTTAATATTGAGGACTAATACTTGAAAAATACTTGAATTTGACTGCATTTTGACTTTATAAAGGAAAAAAATCCTACTCTTTTTTAAATTTTTATATGTATTCTATAAACTCCATTCTTGCTACTTCAACTTAATTTTTTGCAACGGAAAATAGAAAAAAACATGTTCCTTGTCTTATTTTTCCTTTGCTGCAACAGGTGAAAACACAACTTTAACATTTCCAGACAGAGCATCCCCCCTTTTTTCCCCGACCTTTGCGTGACGCAGATGACGGTGGAAGCCTTTATCGTCATTCGTTTGCATCTTCCATCAGACGTTACTGTACGCTCGGTGTTAACATACATGTGTGCCAAGGTGGGAAAGCTGAGACTGTTGGTGCAGAAATGACTTTTGGGATGAGAAACCACAGCTCTCATTCACACAGTCAGGATGGGTTACAGAATAAAAGAAGGTATGGAATACATTTGAATAGACAGATGCAAATGCAGTCTCTGATCCACAAAGACAAGCCGTTAAATCCTCAGTGTATGTGTGTGTGTGTGTGTGTGTGTGATGGAACCACTTGTTGGTGCTGCTGTATTCTTACAGTATGTCGGCGTACTAGAGCTGTTCTAAACTGTCGTGGGTGATTACTGCATGATAGGAAACAGCAAAGCAAGAGAGAGAGAGAGAGAGAGAGAGAGAGAGATGGGAGAGAGAGAGATGGGCGAGACGGACCAATAGGAGCTGTCATAGGGAGTCCTACCATCAGAGGCTGAAACGCTTTGCAGGGCATCCATGACAGCGTCGGAGGGTACGGTGGTGGAACAGCCCCACTGAAAATACCGTTCTGGCATAACTGGGAAGAGGGGAGAGAGAGAGAGAGAGAGAGAGAGAGAGAGAGAGAGAGAGAGAGAGAGAGAGAGAGAGAGAGAGGATTGATTGAAAGTGATGGAAAGAGGTGGAAGAGGCTGCTAGTGTGAGCTGGGAGAGATAAAAGGAATTACAGACAGATTTTCTTTCTCAATATTTTCTTGTATGAGTGGTGGTGCTTTCTATTTCACAGATATGCAGGTGAGAGAAACCCTCTCCCTGCTCTGGCTACATATACTAGTCACCCCAACCACAATTGATTTCCATTTCTTTTCTAATAAAAATGGAGATGCATTTATTCTATCAGGTGGTGGAGGGATAAAGAAAGGCCTTAAACCTTGGAGTCATTGATTAGCAAGAGCCAGAAAACATCTAGAGTCTGCAGACCTCGTTCTCCTCTCACTCTTTCAATCCTGTACAAATAATCCGCACTGTAAAAAAAAAATAAAAAAATTCTGTTGTTTTTACGGAAAAAAAACTGGCAGCTGTGGTTTCCAGAACAATACTGTAAAAAACACATCCAACTGTAAACATGTTTACAGAGTAACATGTAGATTTAACATTTTAAACATGTAGATTTAACAGTTTAAACATGTAGATTTAACGTTTTAAACATGTAGAGTTAACATTTTAAACATGTAGATTTAACATTTTAAACATATAAATTTAACATTTTACACATGTGGATTTAACATTTTAAACATGTAGAGGTAACAGTTTAAACATGTAGATTTAACGTTTTAAACATGTAGAGTTAACATTTTAAACATGTAGATTTAACATTTTAAACATATAAATTTAACATTTTACACATGTGGATTTAACATTTTAAACATGTAGAGGTAACATTTTAAACATGCGAATTTAACATTTTGAACATGTAGATTTAACATTTTAAACATGCGGATTTAACATTTTGAACATGTAGATTTAACATTTTAAACATGCGGATTTAACATTTTGAACATGTAGATTTAACATTTTAAACATGTGGATTTAACATTTTAAACATGCGGATTTAACATTTTGAACATGTAGATTTAACATTTTAAACATCTAGATTTAACATTTTAAACATGTGGATTTAACAGTTTAAACATGTAGATTTAACATTTTAAACATGTAGATTTAACATTTTAAACATGTGGATTTAACATTTTAAACATGTAGATTTAACAGTTTAAACATGTAGATTTAACGTTTTAAACATGTAGAGTTAACATTTTAAACATGTAGATTTAACATTTTAAACATATAAATTTAACATTTTACACATGTGGATTTCACATTTTAAACATGTAGAGGTAACATTTTAAACATGCAGATTTAACATTTTAAACATGTGGATTTAACATTTTAAACATGTAGATTTAACATTTTAAACATGTGGATTTAACATTTTAAACATGTAGATTTAACATTTTAAACATGTGGATTTAACATTTTAAACATGTGGATTTAACATTTTAAACATGTAGATTTAACATTTTAAACATGTAGATTTAACATTTTAAACATGTGGATTTAACATTTTAAACATATGGATTTAACATTTTAAACATGCGGATTTAACATTTTGAACATGTAGATTTAACATTTTAAACATGCGGATTTAACATTTTGAACATGTAGATTTAACATTTTAAACATGTGGATTTAACATTTTAAACATGCGGAGTTAACATTTTAAACATGCAGATTTAACATTTTAAACATGTAGATTTAACATTTTAAACATCTAGATTTAACATTTTAAACATGTGGATTTAACATTTTAAACATGTGGATTTAACATTTTAAACATGCAGATTTAACATTTTAAACATCTAGATTTAACATTTTAAACATGCGGATTTAACATTTTAAACATCTAGATTTAACATTTTAAACACGTGGATTTAACATTTTAAACATGCAGATTTAACATTTTAAACATGTAGACTTAACATTTTAAACATGTGGATTTAACATTTTAAATGTAGATTTAACATTTTAAACATGTGGATTTAACATTTTAAACATCTAGATTTAACATTTTAAACACGTGGATTTAACATTTTAAACATGCAGATTTAACATTTTAAACATGTAGACTTAACATTTTAAACATGTAGATTTAACAGTTTAAACATGTAGATTTAACATTTTAAACATGTAGATTTAACAGTTTAAACATGTAGATTTAACGTTTTAAACATGTAGAGTTAACATTTTAAACATGTAGATTTAACATTTTAAACATATAAATTTAACATTTTACACATGTGGATTTAACATTTTAAACATGTAGAGGTAACATTTTAAACATGCAGATTTAACATTTTAAACATGTGGATTTAACATTTTGAACATGTAGATTTAACATTTTAAACATGTGGATTTAACATTTTAAACATGCGGATTTAACATTTTGAACATGTAGATTTAACATTTTAAACATGCGGATTTAACATTTTGAACATGTAGATTTAACATTTTAAACATGTGGATTTAACATTTTAAACATGCGGATTTAACATTTTGAACATGTAGATTTAACATTTTAAACATCTAGATTTAACATTTTAAACATGTGGATTTAACAGTTTAAACATGTAGATTTAACGTTTTAAACATGTAGAGTTAACATTTTAAACATGTAGATTTAACATTTTAAACATGTGGATTTAACATTTTAAACATGTAGATTTAACAGTTTAAACATGTAGATTTAACGTTTTAAACATGTAGAGTTAACATTTTAAACATGTAGATTTAACATTTTAAACATATAAATTTAACATTTTACACATGTGGATTTAACATTTTAAACATGTAGAGGTAACATTTTAAACATGCAGATTTAACATTTTAAACATGCGGATTTAACATTTTGAACATGTAGATTTAACATTTTAAACATGTGGATTTAACATTTTAAACATGCGGATTTAACATTTTGAACATGTAGATTTAACATTTTAAACATGCGGATTTAACATTTTAAACATGTAGATTTAACATTTTAAACATCTAGATTTAACATTTTAAACATGTGGATTTAACATTTTAAACATCTAGATTTAACATTTTAAACACGTGGATTTAACATTTTAAACATGCAGATTTAACATTTTAAACATGTAGACTTAACATTTTAAACATGTGGATTTAACATTTTAAACATGTAGACTTAACATTTTAAACATGTGGATTTAACATTTTAAATGTAGATTTAACATTTTAAACATGTGGATTTAACATTTTAAACATCTAGATTTAACATTTTAAACACGTGGATTTAACATTTTAAACATGCAGATTTAACATTGTAAACATGTAGACTTAACATTTTAAACATGTGGATTTAACATTTTAAATGTAGATTTAACATTGGATTTAAATGGACTGCACTTATTTAGCACATTTTCTCCACCTTCATGGTGTCCAAAGCACTTTCCAAATCCACCAGGTCCAACTGGGAACAATGTAGAGTTCAGTGTCTTCCATGGATATATGGACAGTCAGAGCCAGGATTGGAACCACCAACCCTTTGGTTACTGGACGAGCCGCTCTACCAACTCTACCAACCCATTAATTTACAGATTTAAAATGTTACATTGTAAATGTTTACCTTTTTTTTTTTTTAATAACTTTTTTATTAAAAAAAAAAAAAAAAAAAAAAAAAAGCAAAAACGCCGTTATTTCAACATTATGGTCTTGCAATTTAAACAGCACCACCTTGTTTTTCAATTTACAGTTTTATGTTCTAAAAATAATAGAAATACATCATTTCTACATACAAATCTGGTTTTGTTCACATACTCTTCCTGTAAAAACTACAGCTATATTTGATTTAATCGTTAACACAAAAATCTTTTAGAAAAAAACAACTTTGCATTGTATTGTCACTTACAGGTTTTTTATGTTGCAATTTTACAACTTTTTGGTGTTAATTCTACAGGGTGGGGAAGCAAAATTTACAATGAACATTTAGTTGTTTTTTCTCAGCAGGCACTACGTCAATTGTTTTGAAACCAAACATATATTGATGTCATAATCATACCTAACACTATTATCCATACCTTTTCAGAAACTTTTGCCCATATGAGTAATCAGGAAAGCAAACGTCAAAGAGTGTGTGATTTGCTGAATGCACTCGTCACACCAAAGGAGATTTCAAAATAGTTGGAGTGTCCATAAAGACTGTTTATAATGGAAAGAAGAGAATGACTATGAGCAAAACTATTACGAGAAAGTCTGGAAGATACTATTAAAAAAAGAATGGGAGAAATGTCACCCGAATATTTGAGGAACACTTGCGCAAGTTTCAGGAAACGTGTGAAGGCAGTTATTGAGAAAGAAGGAGGACACATAGAATAAAAACATTTTCTATGATGTAAATTTTCTCGTGGCAAATAAATTCTCATGACTTTCAATAAACTAATTGGTCATACACTGTCTTTCAATCCCTGCCTCAAAATATTGTAAATTTTGCTTCCCCACCCTGTACAGTCATTTTTTACAGTGCAGAGTCTGAACCCAATACGAGTAAACCTTCACAGGCTCAGAAACGCACACACGCTCTTAAAAATCACTAGGTGTTTTCTCTCCCTCTATCGTATAAAAGGGTTCTGGATAAAAGAAGTATCAAAAAATAGTGGATGAAAGAAGTTTTTTTTTCCCAAAGCGTTCGAGGTGCGTTTTATTTGCTGCGGATTCCAAAGCCTCGTATTATTATTATTATTTTTAGGCTCTAAACCTTCTGCTTCTTTCCACAATCCAGCCTCCTTGCAGTATTTTCCACAAATCAGACTCAACACAGTCAAAACACAACAGGTTTCTGGCCAAGAACATTGTGACACCATTTGTGCCCACTCCTGCCAAAGTCTCTGAGTGGAACATGGAGGAGAAAAGCACTTGACGAGGAAGAAAAGTAAACCAGAGCAGCTGATTCACCCAGTGCATTTGAAGTCTGACCCTAATATTGATTAGCGCTTCCATCTGTCTATTAGATGGACGATAAACCACTGTAGTTTTTCAGGTAGCTCCGAGAACGACCTTCATGTTGCACCTTTTTCCATCACCGTGAGTTCGTTTATTTGGGGTTTGTTGGTAGGATTTTGTGAAAATCATTGCACTGACGTTTATGAAAGGCCAAAAATGAACCTCTTAACTTTTGGAGCAGATCAATCAATCAGAAAAGGGGTATATATATATATATATATATATATATATATATATATATATATGGGGTTTTTCCACACTTTTTACAACATTACCAGATAAAGTGATGAATCGAATGGACTGTGGGGCTCTTAAAATGCTCCGTCATGTTGGAACATTCACCGGCTTTCAGTGATAATTCACTGTGTCTGTATTTAAGGAGTTTCGAAGCTCAAAGCGTTTACTTCGGACAGCTGATGCAGTTCATGGAAGTTTATTTCACTACCTCTATCACCGAGGTTATGATGAAAAACTACGTAACTACTGCGCAGGCTTCAGTCTGTGGAGTAATGTGACTCATAAAGCATTCTCAAAAGAGGATTGCCATAAAATGTATGCCAATAATAATAATGACTTTTGGACATTTTTACTTGTCTTTTACTTTTGATTAGCTAAGTTGTCTGGCTTGTAGGATGCACTATTGTTCCTCCTTTCTGCTCATTAGGAACAACCTAAAAAAAAAACAACATATCAATAAAAAGGTTATTATCGTTAACGAAAACTAATGAAATTACGAAAACTAGAATTGTAAAAACATTTTCGTTAACTGAAATAAATAAAAACTATAATTAAAAGAAAAAAATGACACTTCACAATCCGTCACTTGTGGTTTATAGTCGTCTTCTGGTCCCCACTCCACCTGGAAACATGGAGACTAAAGTTGGGAGAAAGCACCAGAGTCTTGTCTGGGATTTATTTGAATACGACGGAGAAGAAGAGACAAGATATAAAGAAACTAAAACTAAACTAAAACTAAGCATTTAGAAAAAAAAAAGAAAACTAACAAGAACTAGCAAACGTGCTCTAAAAACGAATTAAAACTAACTGAATTAGAGAAAAACAAGTCAAAACTAAATAAAACTAAACTAGAATGAATAATTCAAAACTATTGTAACCTTAATCAATAATTGATGTCTTTGGGATTATCTAGAACAGTTTTTAAGTAAATAAAAAAATTGGACCAAAATCAAAAACATTTTTGGACACCCCCCCCCCCCTTATGTTTGATGGGGGGGTCACTCATGACTCCCCTCAAAAATTGTTCTAAACAGTCCTAAATACCTCACATATTATTAATTGATGCATTTGGGGTTATTTAGAACTGTTTTCGAGTAAAGAAAAAAATTGGGACTAAAAAAAAAAGAACAACCTCAAAGCTGGAGCTACACTGGAAATTTTGACAAAGACACACATCTTGTCATGTGGCATTTGACTTTTTAAGAATTTAGTCATTTTAACCCTTTCATGCATAGTGGCCACTACAGTGGACCGTTATTCTACAGCTGTCGTTTTGTATATTCATGAGTTTTGTTGTTTTAGTTCCATATCAGCCAACACAGTGGACATTTATGCACCATCCCATACACTGAGTCCTGTCTGGGATTTATTCGAATTTGACGGAGAAGAACAGAAAAGATATGAAGTAACTAAAACTAAACTAAAACTAAGCATTTAGAAAAAAAAAAAAAAAAGAAAACTACTAAGAACTAGCAAACCTGCTCTAAAAACGAATTAAAACTGAATTAGAGAAAAACAAGTCAAAACTAAATAAAACTAAACCATAATGAATAATCCAAAACTATTGTAACCTTAATCAATAATTGATGTCTTTGGGATTATCTAGAACAGTTTTTAAGTAAATAAAAAAAAATTGGACCAAAATCAAAAAAATTTTTTGGACCCCCCCTTATGTTTGACGGGGTGTGTGTGTGTGTGTGTGTGTGGGGGGGGTGTCACTGATGACCCCCCTCAAAAATTATTTTAAACAGTCCTAAATACCTCACATATCACTTATTGATGTATTTGAGGTTATTTGGAACTGTTTATAAGTAAAGGGAAAAAAATGGACAAAAAAAAAGAACAACCTCAAAGCTGGAGCTACACTGGAAATTTTGACAAAGACACACATCTTGTCATGTGGCATTTGACTTTTTCAGATTTTAGTCATTTTAACCCTTTCATGCATAGTGGTCACTACAGTGGACAGTTATTCTACAGCTGTCTTTTTGTATATTCATGAGTTTTGTTGTTTTAGTTCCATATCAGCCAACACAGTGGACACTTATGCACCATCCCATACACTGTAATTCACACCATTACTGTAACTTTGCTGTTCTGGATAAACCTGATCTGCAGTAACATGTTTTAAATCAACTGGTAACTTTTATTAAGTTTTTTTTTTTTTTTTTGCATATTATCTCCTTGAAGTTAGTAATAACAAGTATTAGTATGTGTTAAAATGTGAGAAAACATCAGATTAGCTGAATGAAAACTTTTTTATTTTGTAGTTTTCACATTTTGGGAAAAGTAGATCAAAGTTCAGATTTTTTAATCAATTTTTAAATTCTTTTTTTCTTTTCTCATTTACTTATAATGGGCAAAATTTCACATGTCTATAAAAACATCACATGCATAGACATGATGACATCAGCTGGATCGATGCCAAAAAAAGCTATAATATGTGTGAGTGAGGGACGGGGTTTGTTTTTAATTTATTATTATTATTATTATTATTATTATTATTATTATTATTATTATTTCTAATTTTGCAAGAATTAATCATTAAAATTTAATCTAGTTAAAAGATGGTTTTTAGCTTTTGATGCACAAATAGTTTTTCATCGTAGTGAATCATGTTTCAGCGAGGCGCAACAGGAAACAATACCCAGTCAGTCCAGGTTCAGGTTGAGGTGAACCATGATACAGATAGTTTTTCCAGCAGCAGAATAGAGTGGGATTTGTGTGGGAGTAACTTTTCCCTTTATGTGCACACAAACCTGATGAAAACAGCTAACTGTCAAATATTGATGTGGTTGCCAACAGGTCTTTTTTTGTTAGCACGTACAAGGACAACAGATGAGTTTCATGTGACGTATGCATACATTAAGTCTTGGAGGCGGAAGTCCTGCTGAGTTTGTATCATGTTAAACGATGGACCTGCTAAACTCCTGCGTGCTGTTTATTACTTAGCTTTCACCAAGTATAAGTTAGGCAGAAAGACCGCTGGGTTCCATTGGTGGCAGTGGTGGTTCTGTTCTGCCCACCGCTGTTTATAGTTATTACCGTATACGCTTAGCGGCATGGAAAAAAAGAATTGTCATCATATGGTACGGTGATGAAGACCCCTTTAAACCTACCAGGAGGGCTTCCCCTGGACTATCACCCTATAGAGACAGAGTGAGTGTGGATCTTCCTGCTCCCTTTACCAGCGATGGCAGCCAGAGTTTCCTCAGCTGGGTGAAGCAGCTGGAAGTGGCAGTCGGAGCTACGGCGGGCAACACCGGTGAGTTCAACGGGGAGCTGGTGACAATACTCCCCACCCGTCTGTGCAAGTCTGCTTTTCTACTATGGGACAGCCTTCCCGATGGGGTCAAGTCAAATTATGCGGCCGTGAAAGAGAAGATGGGTTCGGCTTTTGGACAGAGACAGGTGTTACGACCCATAGATGCGTCGTTATGTCACTCCGTGGGTGTGTCCACTTTTTCTTTGTGTGAGTGGATTATGTGTTCCAGGTGCCGAGCCACATCACCCCCCGTGATTGGAGCAGCAGCTGGAGATGGACCTTTAAAGACTGCGGAGCTGGGCTGGACCGATGTCGCACTTCCTCTACTCCCAACCCCGCCTTCATTCTGCCAGTGTTCCCGTTTCAGCAGTAGGGGTGGGCTGCCCTTTTTGTTTTGTCTCGTTTTCTCCTGTTTTTGATAAGGAAGGGTAGATCTTGTATTTTGGTTCCTTTATTTTGCAGCTCAGCTTCATTTCTCGGTAGTACAGTTTTGTTTGTTGTTTTGGCCAGAGCCCACCCCGAAGTTTCAGTTGCCTTTTTGTCCAGTTTTCAGTATCTTTATGTTGCACCATGTAAATAAATCACTTTTTGTTAAACTTGCACAACCCGTGTCCGGGGTTTCTCTCTGTGGCTTGGGAGTGAGGAAAGGTGACCACACTTTTCATGTTGCACCCTGGGGTCCCCTAGTCAGAGCGTAACATGAATTGGGGGCTCGTCTGGGATTTGAACCCAGGACCTCTCGCACCCGAAGCGAGAATCATACCCCTAGACACAGTTAATGGACCGTTTAAGTGCTAACATATCAGCTCATTCACGAGTTCCGGGGGAGAGCCTGGAGGTGTGCACAGCTGATGTGAGCCGGCTGGGAGCTGGTACTCGTGCTTTTGCCTCCGAGTTGCGCGCGCATCACTGTTGCTAGTAAACACTGAAACTCATCTATACAAAAGTGGCTCCACTTCGAGGAGTAAATCTTTGCATTTTGTCCTTCAAATTTGAAGAAATGACCCTCACAGTGATACAAATAATTTACATAGTTTGGTTTTGCTAAATTTCTGTTTTGCATAAACTTCTCTGTGATCAAATGTCAATACAGTGGATTTCACAGCAGAGGTGCTAGTGTGAAGCACCGTTTCTGTTTATTGTGTCATAAAACAGCAATTTGATAATTTACCCAAAGCAGCAGCACAAGAGTTAGTAGCATTTACGAGCTGCAATTAAACCACAAATTTAGACTCATTTAGGTGTTTGACAAAAGTGATGGAAAAATATCTAACAGGACTAAATATAGTATTTCTACTTTCAAATATAAAAATGTGACCTAAAAACATCATAAAAGTGTTTAGAAGTTGTGTCAAAGATGCCATTGGATTGGACTGTAGAGATATGAGCTGTATTTATTTACACCAACAGGCATTTATGTGACCACTAGAGGGAGTAGTGAGTCACTCTGCTGGTCTCCCATGGTGAGGACACCGTGGGACCTTTGAGCAAAGCAGTAGAAAGTGACCAGATGGGACTAGAACCACTAAGAAACAACTTTTTCAGTCAGAGAAAGTGACAAAGTGATAAAATCTAGAATCACTGCTGTTGTTTTCTCCACTGGACACAGCTGTAAATAAAAATAATGGAGTTAGATGCTGAAATGGCAGCGTTTCTTCTACATGGGTGAGTTTGATTCTGAGGCTTTTGAAGGTATAAAGTTATTATGGGATGTTCTTATCTTTGCTAAGTTGCTGATCTGGTTTGCTCGATTCCAAACAGATTTTTAGTGCAGCAGTTGACAACACAAACCATACAGAAAATGGATGATTTGTGGTTTAACTGTGGCTGTTTTCAGTCTAAAAACAGAGCTAAGCTAACAGAGCTATAATGTAAACTATCAGCTGATGTAGTACGTGAATTATAAGTCAGAGTTATTTTGACTGACTGTTAAAATAAGCATCTATGAGTTGCAAATTGAAGAATAAAACTTGATGATTCCATAACACAGATGAGCTTTACGCTTTATTCAGTGAGTGACACAGTCTGTGGATACATAGCATTGATTTGTTGGTGGTTTTGGTTCAGTCGTAAGCGTGATCTGGTAAGTAATGTCAGAGTTTAAGTGATTAATATGGAGTTAAGATGAGCTCAAAGCAGAAGTTTAAGCGTAAAAAGGTCATAATTAACTTATAAAGACCCAGACATCCACAAGCCACCAAAAGCATCTACAAATCTAAAATGTTTAATAACTGTTGATCCACTAATTCTATCAAACCATGTAAATAATTGGTATAAAATACAGTTTGTCATCTTTTCATGGTCATCAGATGTGACCCATTTGGACGTTCAGAGGTTCTGTAGTGAACGTGGAAACACTGTCATCTTCTACAACATTGATTCACCAGTAAAATCCATGGAGTTGGATCAATGACAGTGGATGGACACACTTGGTTTATGTTCAGTTAATGATATACTTTACAAAAAAAGTCACTTCTTCAGTTTTGGCTGTTTCTGATATAACCCTCAACTTTAATCTGAATTTTTATGAACATCTACATGATCAATAAGTTAAGTATATGAAAATACTTAATTGTCACTGAAATAAAATCAATATACAGAGCAGAATATTGTAATAAATGATGATAAATCGCTTAAAGGGGTCATATTTTGCTGAACCTACTTTTATTAGTCTTTGGTACATTTATTTGTTTATTTGGACCCTAATAGTTCCAAAAGTTTGAATTTGAACCCTCCAGGTGTTGCTAAGCTATCTTTATATTCATTTTGGCAAAACTCGAGTGGATTTCTACAAACTGTTTCAATTCCCGCTTAATTTGTTACGTCCATAATTCGTTACATCACGACATTTGCACATATAAGGTCAAGACTTCTGACGAACATTTCTCAGAGTACGACATAATTGTTTATCAGCAGCAGCGGTTGTAGTAAAAACTGAAAATACGTCCAAACTTTGAGCCGATTACCTAAAATATTCAGTTGTTGGTTGAACGGGACAGAGCAGCACAGCCAACAACCTGGAGGGGGTGGGGTGTAAAGTGGTAAATTTGCATTTAAAGGGCCAGCGCTCAAAATGACCTTTCTAGTGTCATTACTCAGAAATTGGGCTGAAGATGGACCTGTGGAGTTGAATTAATGAAGAATTCAGACCCAAACATAGCATTTACAGTTTATGTAGACCACAGGGAAATGTTTTAAAATGCATAATTCCATAAAAAAAAAAAAAAAAAAAAATCACTCCTTTAAGAAAGTTTAAATAGAGAGAAAAATTCATTTGGGAACTGCCATGAAAGTAGCACTGGGTCTTTATGTGTTAAAAGATGTTTGATAAGATGCACAGTTTTGTTATTTGTTGATCAAATGCTAAAAAATATTTTAACCCTTTCATGCACGAATTATGAGAACCTAGATCAAATTTTTTTCCTGAGTGTTTTTATTCCTCTTTAGGCATGAAAAAAACAGTGCGATTGAAAATTTTCTTCTGAAAAATAAATAATAAATAAATAAAAATTATTTAAATTAAAAAAAAAAAAAATACATACAAAAAATAATCATGAAAAAAAAAAATTCTTATGAACCTATTTTTCATGAAGTTCCAAAAATGTCCGCTCAGCTGGACACCACACATTTAATTTTTGACGCACAGAAACATGTATTTAGTGATAAATTGTGTGAAAACCATGGAGAGGACTTGTGATTCTGGGGGTTTATGCTCAGGAGAGATCTACATAATGTTACCAATTCATGTCAGAAAAGATATGTAGTGTCTTAAAACTTTAATAAAGATATGTGTTAAAAAAAAAAAAATGAAAAGAAAAGAAAAGGACAACAAATCCCATGAATATATAAGAGAACAGCTGTAGAAGAGCTGTCCACTGGAGTGACCACTGTGCATGAAAGGGTTAAAGCATCATCATACTCATGTACATCTTTAGGTATCCATGATTATTGTGCTCAACATTGTGACCGATTCTACATGTTCCGGTGTGCAGACGGTATCTGGATGTTCGACAGGCTTGTCAGGAGACTTGATTGCCTCCCAGTGCCTCCATCCTCATCCCCGGGTGATTGATGAAGGCCTGGCAGAGCATGGAGTGGAGTTGAGTAGGAAGATCAGGCCACTTTAGGTCTAATCAATTTTATTTATCACCTGTCGTCATCCATGAGCATCAATCACACCAGTGAAACTCACCTTCTGTGAGAATGAAACAACTGCTGACTCAGACATACTAGATTTTTTTTTTTTTTTTTTACCCGACACGTTTTTGTTTTTTTTTGCCGCTGCATCTCCTCAAAAGCAGAGACAATTAATTTAAAAGGTCCCTGTATTGATACGTCAGAGCTCCAGGAGGAAAATGTGCTTATTCGTTGGAATAGAGTTTTCAGATTTGCAGAAAAAGAAAGTAGACAAGCTCAGCTATCTCGGGATCTTTGTGAAGGGAAGAAGCGTAGGAGAATGCCAACGGGGCCTGTGTAAGAAGCTTTGCCTGTCAATGTTTGCATGCAGTCATCCATCTTCTTAAGCTTAAGCATCAACGACAGAAAGTGAAAAGTAGAATTTCCCTAAGCTAGCATGAGATAACCCTCACGGAGGAACGATGCCAAACAGTATTCAGCAGCCTGTAAGCACCTGACAAGTGAACAATGCCCCCCTGACATGAAAGTGGCTCTCAAACGTAAATCCACAAGAGCATCTCATTGATATTCACGACAGACAAAAATAGAAAGAAATGTTTTCTGGCAATGCAAAGCTTGTTTACTCACATTTCATTCACAGTTTGTATCTCAGAGGGATAAACTACAAGGCAATGTCAGTGAGAGGTCACAATGAAACTGTGCTTTGACAAGAAGAGAAAGCAGCCAGAGGTGGAAATAAAAATAAGACATGCATCATTAAGTCTGACTTTTTACCTATTAATTATTAATTTAACATCAATAGTATTGTGAATATAGTGTAACACTGAAAAGATGTTAACTGAATCATTTATAAGTGGTTTTAATGTTAATACAGTCAACTTTTTTGTCATATTTATGTTTTTTCTGACACTTTCTCTTTTTAAGACATATAACATTTACCCTTCAAAATATCTAAAAAAAAAAAAAGTATAATGGGGAGGGGCACGGGTTCTAGATGTGGTAGTTTTTATGCTGTTGTGTGTTTGTGCATGCTGTACCGCACTTGTCCAGCAGTCACCGCCAAAGTGTTCTGGGTTGATTGTAAGGCTATTGTTTTCCAAAATTGCTAATATCTCCCAAAATATTGGTCCTATCAACTTGCAGTTTTCGCTAGTTTGTTCCTTGACCAAAAATACGTAAGTATGCCAAACTGAAGCAGTCAGCTCTTTACGGATTTTGTGTGAATCCCCGGACACACACACAAAGAGGCCACTTGGATTTTATTATATAGATGGATGGATGGATGGATGGATGATAAGATACAGTATATTAACCCTTTCATGCATGAATTATGAAAACCATAATCAAGATATTTTTCATGAGTACTTTTATTCCTCTTTAAGCATGACAAAAACAATACGATTGAAAATTATCTTATGAATCTATTTTTCATGGAGTTCCAAAAATGTCCACTCAGCTGGACACCATGCGTTTAATTTTTGAAGCAAAGTAACATGTATTTATTGATATACTGTGTGAAAACTATGAAATAAAAACATTTTTAATGCTACTAATCGGATGTTTTCTCACATTTTAACCCTTTCATGTATGAATTATGCAAACCTTAACCAAGATATTTTTTCCTGAGTGTTTTTATTCCTCTTAAGGCATGAAAAAAAAAAAAAAAAAAAAATTATAAACCTATTTTTCATGGAGTTACAAAAATGTCCACTCAGCTAAATAAACAAAGAAACATGTATTTACTGATATACTGCATGAAAATTAGGAAATAAAAACATGTTTAATGCTGCTAATCTTATGTTTTCTCACATTTTAACATACCTGCATGGAGATAATATGCAAAAAAAAAAACAACAGCAACAAAAAAAACTTTTTGTTAAAAACAAAACAAAACAGTTAATTGCAGTTCAATAACAAATAGCTTTTTTTTAAAAAAAAAAACTCAAACATGTTAGTGCAGATCAGGTTTGTCTAGAAGAGCAAATTTAGAGTAATGGTGTGAATTACAGTGTATTGGATGATGCATAAGCGTATCCACTGTATTGGCTGATATGGAAATAAAATAACAAAATCCATAAATATACAAGAGAACAGCTTTAAACAGCTGTCCACTGTAGTGACCACTATGCATGAAAGGGTTAAAACTGACAAAACAGATATACAATAATAGGAACAATAGTCTCAATAGTATGTATAAAACAAATAAGTCACACACTTGTATTAAAATTCACCAATCACCGAAAAAAAAAAAAAACCTCAAATATTTCAGAAGAATGACAAACATGGCAGCATGACGTGAGGATATTTCCTGTTTTATCAGGATCAGTTGTTATGTGGTGGATATTGTCAATAAATTCAAGTAAAACACTGACTGAAGTCCCATCAGGTAGATTTCCATCTACTATAATACTGAAAACAGAGACATCCATGATCCCAAGCTTCGTTGCGATATCATCAAACTACTTGTTTTTTTTCCCAGTTTTGACTGAAAGACCCTAAAACAACACACTGGACTTTTAACTACCTCATATTATGTAAGGAAGTCCACTATATTGGCACATTTTAGAACTAGAACACACATATCAAGATGACATCGACTCAGAAATACAATCTGAAAAAGGGAACATGCCTCTGTGGGAATAATGAGTATGTTTATTTTAGGATTTCCAAGAACAAAAGAGCCAGAAATGGCAGGAAGGGTTATGGAGAAGGGGTGGGTCTGTGTTGGTATCTGTGTGGGAGATCATAATGAAGTTGTGTGTGGTGGAGGAATAGTGAGATACTGTATGTGTGTGGGTGGGTGGGCGGCTGGTGGCTGACGCATCCCAATAATTGGTTGGGGGTGAAACAATGTATAAAAAGAGAAAGATCTGCCTGAAAAGGAGTTTTAAGTCATTTTCTTCTGTTAGATTTGATGCTAACGTACTCCTTTTAATCCTTTTTGTGATGATATTTTGATTGATTTTGACTTACAATAGAGCAAAGATGAGTATACTCTGCAAACATACTATAAGGTTGTTGTAATTATCCAAATTACGTCCAAAAATAACGAAGCGAGACTCTCGGTTTAAAAATACGCATTCATTTTACTGCGTGCGGCAACTTGAAAACATACAACTTTCACAACTCGTGGCATACATACATCTACTTCCGTGAAAAATTTCCTATACCTTATGGATAATGCTAAGCCTCATGGGAAACGTAGTTATCTTAATCTTAGCATTCACTATGGCTTATTTTAGCTCAACTTTTAACACAAATCACAAATGAAATATACTGTATATTTTTACTTTGAAATAAATTAACATGAAATTGCATATGCATCACGAAATTATAATAAATCCAAACACAAATTACTTGTACTTTATCTTTCCCCAAATAAAGTCACAACATAGATTATTACTATTAAGACTGTAGTTACTGAAAGTTAATTATAGATACAGTCGGCAATGATGTCACAGCTGGGGGCGGGAAAACCTGAGGGGGAAAACAACCCCTCCCCCATCTGCTATACTGTAAAAACGTGGAATTTAAACTAGTTTTGCTAACGCTAACAAGTTGTTTTTCTTAAAAATGACTCAAAATGATAAATGAAATATAAAATAAACATCAAAACAGTTGGTGACTGATTCAAAAGTTGGCAATAAATCAATCAATCATCTAATTGTTGTTGGTCCAATATGATGTGAGGTTGTTTTAGCTTTGCACAGACACAGGCAATAGAAATGTCTGTCAGAGGGCTAGATTTTATTTTATGTTTGGTGTAAATTTCAGAGCCAGCATATATATACCATACTCAGTAAAGAACTTTAATCAGTAATCTGCAATAACCTGCTACCTACGTTCCAGTACTTTTAATTCTAATTCAAATGTGCAATAACTTGTTACCTCTCAGTACTCTTATTACTATTATTATTGCTTTTTTTTTTTTAATAATAGTCTATTTTACAAATGTGTATTTGTGCTTGTACGTGCAATAACTGTTTTTATACAGGGTGGGGAAGCAAAATTTACAATATTTTGACTGAAAGGGATTGAAAGACAGTGTATGACCAATTAGTTTATTGAAAGTCATGAGAATTTATTTGCCACAAGAAAATTTACATCATAGAAAATGTTTTTATTCTATGTGTCCTCCTTCTTTCTCAATAACTGCCTTCACACGCTTCCTGAAACTTGCGCAAGTGTTCCTCAAATATTCGGGTGACAACTTCTCCCATTCTTCTTTAATAGTATCTTCCAGACTTTCTTGTAATAGTTTTGCTCATAGTCATTCTCTTCTTTCCATTATAAACAGTCTTTATGGACACTCCAACTATTTCTGAAATCTCCTTTGGTGTGACGAGTGCATTCAGCAAATCACACACTCTTTGACGTTTGCTTTCCTGATTACTCATATGGGCAAAAGTTTCTGAAAAGGTATGGATAATAGTGTTAGGTATGATTATGACATCAATATATGTTTGGTTTCAAAACAATTGACGTAGTGCCTGCTGAGAAAAAACAACTAAATGTTCATTGTAAATTTTGCTTCCCCACCCTGTAGGTTTTTTAGCTGTGTTTATGTTTTGTATCTGTCTTTTTTGTCATATCTCTACCTGTTTTCTAACTCCTTATTCTGACTCAGGGAAACACACAAGAATTCTGATGTACCTATACTGCTATGTATCTGTGCAAATGGCAAATAAAAGTCTATTCTAAAAGTCTATTCAGTACTTCTACTTTTACCACTTATACTTCCGTACTTCTACTTTGGTACTGAATGCGTACTTTTGTACATGTCGCGAGGAAATCTACATAAATTACAAATATAGTACAAAGTTCACTAGCATTTAAACAATTAATCTACTATTCCTGATACCCCTGACATAGTCTACAATTGTTTGGAAATGATTAACGTTCCATTAAACTGACCTGAAATGAAATGCTGACTGCAGACATACACGTGTTTTGTTGTTGGGTCCATAATCTGCCAAACTCGTCCTCTCTTCTGATAGCTTGAAGCCATTTTTATCCACCTTTGTGGTTCCGTTTTATTATTTGGTAAAATGTAAAACTTTAATTGATGATTTTTTTTTGTTTATTTGCATTGCTAAAGGGCACACAGCAACTCTTTGACATTATGGTTAATGGCAGATACTGGTTTGTTTTCCCCGCTCTAATGTGATGTGACGTTTGTGGGCATTCCTGTTGTTGCCGACTGTATCTACATTTAGGGATGTGAATTGGAAAAAAATTAGTGATTCCATTTTTATGATCAATTCTCTTATCGATTCTCATTGGCTTAAGAAATAAACTATAGTACAAATGGCTTTTTTTTGTGTTAAATCTTTACTGACAAATACGCACTAACATTTTGCATTTGCGGTTATATAGGGGTAGTTAAAGGAATGTAAGAGCTACCTTGTCATCATCTAAATGTAATTGTGGGACGTCACATTTATTCATAAACAACAGTCAAAGCAGGTTGACACAGTGAAATGACGCTAAGATTAACAGTATCGATAGGAGTTCAATGTTAGTGGCACAGAGGATGACTTACTATAGGCTCCACCTCCAGTGTCACCGCCCCCTTTTGCTAAGCAGCCAATCAAAGGTGTTCCACTGGTGCTGTTTAATTGGTTAAATATTTGTGCATGTTGGAGGTATTTCCCCCTTTCTCTTAATGGAAGCTCTGCAACTGTAACAAATAGAACCAGTCTCTGTTACGGTGAAATACAACCATACTTTAGAGAACAGTTGTCAATCATGCTAGCCAAAACCGGTCCGCCAGAAGTTCCGATCCGGCCTGTGGGATGAATTTGCAAGTAAAATAATAGCATAATAACCCATCGCTAATGATTGTACATACACATGAGGCAACACTCACCCAAATGTAATGATTTGCAAAGATAATTCTGGCATTTAAAGGTCAGGTTCTTGTTCTAAATAATAAAAAGCATGGAAATAAGCCGCTTCAAGTAGAACTAAGTTGGAACTGCGTGTTGGTTTTTAGATGGGCTTTTGTGTTTGACTGAAATGGACTGTCTGATTAATATATAACAACCTCTCCGAGAAGATGAAGTAAAGAAATGCCTTCAAATATAAAAGGAAGGAGCACGAATAAAGCTGCTAATGGATGGAAGCAAACAGGAAGAGAGAAGGTGAACAGATTGATTAGACAGAAGAAGACAGGAAAGGAGAAAACACATCCAGGACATCAGCACTGGCTCCGTCATCATCTGGGCAATTAAATGCTTCCGCACCAGTTAACACTCTGTGGGCAAGGCCTGTCCAAACACGGCTGTCTCAAACGTCCGCCCGCAACATCTTCTGGAAATCAATGTGAAGTGTTAAGTCTGTGGGTGCAGCAAACAAGACACCAATGGAGACGAGATGCATTTGAGAAAATAGGAAAGATGAAATCCGTCACTTTCATCCATGTGTCATTTTTCCAAAAGGATGATTTACAAGACATGGCAGCAATCCTAGAAAACCAAAATCTGCTTTTCTTATTTTGTGATATGCAGCTAATCCTCTCTTTCCTCTTGTCCTTTCCGTCCTGTCTCTTGTTTCCAGTCTCGTCAAACTCCCGAAGGCGAGTTCCTGCCTCTGGATCAGTGCGAGCTGGACGTTGGCTTCGGAACCGGCGCAGACCAACTCTTCCTGGTGTCGCCTCTTACCATCTGCCACGAAATCAATCCCAAGAGCCCTTTCTTCGACTTGTCCCAGCGCTCCCTGATGAACGAACAGTTCGAGATTGTCGTCATCCTCGAGGGCATCGTGGAGACCACTGGTGAGAAATATTTCCTAAGCGTCCTCACTCATGTGTATCCTCTCTATCTCGGCCTCAATCATTTCTTCCCAATCTAAATGTAAATTCCTACGCTAATATCAGCCGACGTCATACTTGTGTCACGCAGATACTCGCAATCTAGACTAGAAAATCTCATTTTCCCACCTTTCCAGTTTTGCATATTTGAAGAACAAAAGAGCTGAGAAAAGAGAGAATAAGAACAACACACGAGAATGACACCGTGACTGAATTATGAGGGATATTTTATTACAGCGGAATTGGTTTATGCCCACTCTATGCATAATAAAAGCCTGTGGTCATAGATGCGTGTGTCACTTTGATGAATGAGCCATGGTTTTGGTCGAAGTTCCACTCCATTTTTCAGATGACAGCTCAGAGCAGAGGTAATTCTAAGGCTATGAGACATTAGTATGAAGGCAGAGTTGGAGCATTCTCAGAAACAACCTTCAGCTCTCTGTTGCATATTTAACAGAATGATTCTTCCCTAAAGTCCAAGCTCAGAAATACAAATAAATCCATCTCTCTCTATTCTGCACCGCTTCTACCCATTCCCTCAACCCCCACTTTGCCACCGTCACAGGAGAAACCACGGAGCTGAATAGGCTTATGAGCAGGGAAGCACCGAGGCAGGCAGGCACCACGGTCTGTGCACTGTTGATAATACTATTAAAACCAAGTGCAGCCACAAGTTTAGAGTTGCAGAGCTGTGGCAGTGGAGCAGGGAAGTCCTGGCAGTGTCACCGTCAATGGGCCACATTAGTCCCCACACTAACACATATTCATTTACCACAAACCCATTCAGAGTTATCCGTTCACATCCCGCCGCTGCTGACACAGCTGTTTAGACGCCTGATTGTCTCCACATCGCATTTCAATTATTTTTCAGCAGAGTTGACAGATTAACATACAGGCGGTTTAATACACGTCGGTTTTAGTTCACATCTTAGCGGCAATATTGAATCTAATTTAGCACATAATCTGGAAGCGACGAGTGTCTGAGCAGTGTGGATTTGGTTAAGTCAGGAAACACAGTTGTGTAGCAAAGACAGCTCTGGAAAAAAAAAAAAAAAGAGAGAACTATTAGTAGCAGCAAATAAATGTAACTGCAGAAAAGGTCCAAAACAACAAAAAAGTCAATGTTTTCAGATCTCGAATGCAAAAAACGCATCACTATATTAATCTATAACCAAGACAATGCTAATGTTTTAACCTAAGAAGACGTCAGAAATCAATATTTGAAGGAATAAACCTCATCGGAGTGCACATTCATATTGATTTGTGTTGTTTAATGCAACTCCTGTTGCAAAAATTCACCCAGCTCTGCTTTATCTATGTCTATTAGCATTATTTATATTCCAGAACATTTAAATAAGATTTCCATCTGAAATTTGGAGCGTTTTTTTTTTTTTTTTATCCATCACTACAGGTCAAAAAATAAGTTACTACACACAAAGAATAAATGAGTGGGAAATGAAGCTTGTTTTATTAATAACAGTGACTTTTTTTGTTCTTTTTGTGTATTCCAGATGTTTCCAATGAGATTTAGGCCTAGAATTTGAAATGATTGATTTTTTTTTCCTTCTAATAACAAATCACTAGTTAAGAGAAATACATGAATGGAGAACAAAGCTTATTTTGTTAATAACAGTGACTTTTTTTGTATTATTTATATGCGACACATATCATTAGAGCTAATATTAATCAGCATCATCTAACATTTTGGACTAAAAAATACATAAATCAACTTCAAACCTTTCCAAACCATCATTAATCTAATCAATTCTGTCTGTTGAGGGTGTGAAAATATAAAACATAAAATAATTAAAACATTACTCAAAACAGTAGATGTGTTTACAAGTACAAACGTTTAGACTTCATCTAAAACAAAATTATTCTAGAGACCAATTAGACGTGTACAGAACATCCAAAACAACCGGAATATGTAGATTTAGGGAAACAAATCACCATAAACCATTGAGTACAAGCCCGTTGGTTAATGTTGATCCCTTGGAACTGACTCCATCTGTATCTCCCACATTTAACGCTATGCAGATGACACACTCTTCTTTGTTATAAGTGTGTTACAGCTATGTCGGTTTAATTACGTTAAATGTGTTCAGCATTAACTAGTGGTTCAGAGAAAAGGCATCATAATGCAACATGTAAATTGTACCAGTGAAGGCTCCTGCCAGGAATTTTAAAGCCTTCTTCAGGGACACACAGTCTGCCAAGTGTTTGCATAATTGTGCTGAAGGGTTGTATTTTTATGCAGAACGCACTAAACATTAACCAGCTGGTTGAAAACCTTATGACGTCTTGAATGATGAAACACAACCGGCACACCCGCTGGGCTTTTAAACCTCCAGCTTCCACTGCATGAGTATTACTGCCATCTTATATAGACGTACAGTCAGCTGAAATATCGTCTTTTAAGATAAGAGAGGAGTGTTCTGGTGGAAAATTGACCTGGATTCACCCTCGTGATTAAAGCCAAGCCTTTGGGCTAATTAAGATCTAAACTGACCTTTGTGTATGTGTAGGACTGTTGACGGTTTTCTCTGGTAGATTATGATTTGTGAGCCTGGAATAGCATCAGGCTCTGACATAACACTGCAGATATTATCCCTCAGAGGGTTCAGACTCCTACTCTACAGCTATGTGAAGTGTTTAAAAGAAAAAAAAAAAAAAACACAGCTTGGAGCAGAGCCAGTGGGTCAGAAAAATGTGGACTAAGTGCTTATTGATCGGTGAAGCCTTACAACAAACATCAAAATGTCAAGAAAATTATTTTACAGGAACTGAGGTCAAATGGGAATCTTAACATCCAGGTACAAGGACGGATGTTTTATAGGTGAGGAATCAGCTGTAATCTATTATAAAGTAGACACATAAACATAAGCATTATATCTCATAACACGTCAGGTTAAATGATAGGTACATTTGCATATTAATAGAAACTGTCCAAAAACATATGGGATTGTCAAAAGATAATCTGGGATAAAAGGAGGAGGTGGAAAACACTACAAGTTAAGACATGTGATGACAGCACCCGTGGCTCCTGGCATTGATGTATTGATGGGAGAATGGTGCTGAGTGAGTGCTAATTACGTCAAGATTGAAACTGGCAATTATTACAAGCAGCCCAGGACCCGATGATAACAAGTCCTGCTCACCTTTGACCTCTATTAAAAGCAGACAATGTGGGAATCACTCAGCATTGAATGGAGAGGAAAAAAATGTGTTTGTAAAGTCATTTAACACAGCAACTTTAACACGAGTGCTGCACATTAGCAAGACACTGAGATCCATTCATTACATTAAGATGCATTTTAATGTCATTTTAGGAAAAGTGTGATACTATAAAGAACAAATTATCATATACCTAGAGTAAAATCTGGGTTTTAAACACACAGAGATGCATGTTATAAAATTCTGAGCTGATCCCAGTCTTTAAAATAGTAATTATACCAAAATCCAGTGATATTTTTTGAAGTTGTGTTTTTTATTCCCCATTTTCTGCCAGAAATTTTTATTATACAAAGGTAATACTGTATAGTGCTGTTATATGCTTTGTTTTATTATATATAAAGTACTATAAAGAACAAATTACCATATAAATACAGTACAATCTGGATATAAAAATCAACAGGGATGCATGTTATAAAATTCTGAGCTGATACCAGTCTTTAAAATAGTAATTATACCAAAATCCAGTGATATTTTCTGAAGTTGTGTTTTTTATTCCCCATTTTCTGCCAGAAATTTTTATTATACAAAGGTAATGCTGTATAGGGCTGTTATATACTATGCTTTATAGTATATAAAACACTATACAGGAAAAATTACCATATAAATGCAATAATATCTGGGTATAAAATTCAACAATCTTCAAACCAATCTTTATTATCCAAAGGTAATGCTCTATAGTGCTGTTATATGCTATTATGTGCTATATTTTATAGTATATAAAACACTATAAAGAATAAATTATCATCTAAATACAGTAAAATCTAGGTATAAAAATCAACAGGGATGTATGTTATAAAATTCTGAGCTGATACCAGTCTTTAAAATAGTAATTATACCAATATTCAGTGAAAATTATGATTTTTTTTTAAGTTGTGTTTTTTTTATTCCCCATTTTCTGCCAGAAATCTTTATTATACAAAGGTAATGCTGTATACTGCTCTTATATGCTAATGCATGCAATATTTTATAATATATAAAACACTATAAGGAACAAATTATCATATAAATACAATAAAATCTGGGTGTAAAATTGAACAGAGATGCATCAGTTATAAAATTCTGAGCTGATACCAGTCTTTAAAATAGTAATTACACCAATATCTATTGAAAATTGTGATATTTTTTTAAGTTGTGTTTTTTTATTCCCCATTTTCTGCCAGAAATCTTTATTATACAAAGGTAATGCTGTATAGTGCTGTTATATGCTATGCTTTATAGTATATAAAACACAATAAAGAACAAATTACCATCTAAATACATTAAAATCTGGGTATAAAGGGATGAATCATTTGAAAATTCTGAGCTGATGAGTCTTTAAAATAGTAATTACACCAACAGCCAGTGAAAATTGTGATTTTTTTTTAGGTTGTGTTGTTTTATTCCCCATTTTCTGCCGGAAATCTTCATTATACAAAGGTAACGGAGCTGCTTTACATATTATCATCCCTTCATCACACTATCTTTGAATGAGCACAAATTCAATCATGCACATTTATTAAATGATCTCTAACGTTGCACAACAGATAAAAATCAGCGGCTGTCATCGGTGAATGTCATCTTAATATCTTGCTTATTTTTATGCAATCAGAACGGTGGGATCTGAGTTGGTATTTATCTTAATGGTTGGAAAATTAACCACTGTTTCCAAATCTTATGCATTTTAACCATTAACCCTTAAAAACCCACAACTATTTTTTTCACAATTTCTAAATGATGTTTCTGTCTTTCCCAAGTGATTTATCACTATCTACTATAAAATTAATCTAAGCAATTTGCATTTTTCAGTGAAAATCAGCTATTTTCCTATATTTGAGTGTTTTGTATGTATTTGTATATTTATATGGGTTTGATTCCACCACCAGCCAACAGGGGCGGAGCTTTCTGTGTGGCGTTTGCTCATGTTAGCGTGGGTTCTCCAGCTTCCTCCCACCATCCAAATGCACTAAACTGGTTAATCTAAATTGCCTGTGGGTGTGAATTGGTTGTTTGTCTCTATATGTTAACCCTGAGATGAACTGGCGACTGGTCCAGGGTGTACGCTGCCTTCACCCAATGGTAGCTGGGATAGGCTCCTGCACCCCTGTGACCCTCTGAAGGACAAGAACATATCTCAAGGACAAAGCAGTTCAGAAGATGAACATGAATGTTTTATTTTTTTATATGGACTGTATGATTGTACCTGAAATAAAGATTCACTGAATGATCATGTAGATGTTCTTAAAAGCTCAAAGTAAATTCTAAGGATATTAGATCAAACCAGGAAAAACAAACTGTAGAAAGTGACTTTTTCAACAAACTGAACATAAAAACAAGCATCTATGACCACTGTCATAGATGGGTTTGATGAATGAATCAATGTTGTAGAAGATGATGGTGTTTCCATGTTCACTACAGAGCCTCTGAACGTCCACATGGGTCATATCTGATGACCATGAAAAGACGAAGATGAAATTTTATCTGAAATGTATTGATAGGATTAGTGTAGGGGTGTCAAACTCATTTTGGTTCAGTTCCATATTTGGCACAATTTGATCTCAAGTGGGCCAGACCAGTAAAATAATGACTTAAAAACCTATAAATAATGACAAATCCAAGTTTTTCTTTTTGTTTTAGTACAAAAAAACCCCAATTAAATTATGAAAATATTTACATTTTACAAAAAAGATGTGAATCACCTGAAAAAACAGAAATTTCACTTGAAAAATTAGTGCAATTTTAACAATATTATGCCTCGACTTATTATTTATACATGTACATTACACACAGTGTTACATAAACATTTGGCAACAGCCAGAATATTGTTAAAATTTTGGAGTTTGGAACTAAAATTTGAACAATTTCTACAATATTCCATCTCTTATTATTAACACAACTACAGATCACAGTGGATCCATAAATGCACCAAACATTTAGTAACAGGCAGAATATTATTAAAATTGCACATTTCGGGTTGTTCATCTTTGTTTTTATTTATGTATTTCTTTGCATTTTATTGTGAAAGAATAGTTTCGTAAATGTAAATATTTTCACAGTGTAATGTTTTGGGGATTTTTTTTCACTTACATTTTTCTACATAATTTTTCACAAAGAAAATTTGTAGTTGTCATTATTTATGGGTTATTGTGTTATTCTTTTCACTGGAGATCACATTGGCCTGTATGTGGAACCTGAACCAAAATGATTTGGACAGCCTTGACTGTTCAGGTTCATTTTTGCACTTTCATCCTGCAGGGCCGGAACGGAACCTTTGGCGGGCCGGATTTGGCCCCCAGGCTGCATGTTTGACACCTGTGGTTTAGTGGATCAACAGTTGTTAAACATTTTAGATCAGTAAACGGTGGATGTTTGGGTCTTCATGGGTTAATTATTTGTTTACCATTAATATAATATAATATAATATAATATAATATAATATAATATAATATAATATAATATAATATAATATAATATACCATTGCATTATGTATGGGTGCTTGGTTGAAGTCTGTGCTAAGAGTGGAAAATAAAAGGGGATAATGTTGCCTTTTTGCATTTCTTCTTCTTTAGTTGAACTTTTTTCTCCTCTAGTTAAAGCCTATGTAATAACATAAGTAACTAAACCTCCGCTGTTGTTTCTGTAGGTATGACATGCCAAGCACGGACGTCGTATACGGAGGATGAGGTTTTATGGGGCCACCGTTTCCTGCCTGTGATGTCTCTGGAGGAAGGCTTTTTCAGAGTAGACTACTCTCAGTTCCACAGCACATTTGAGGTACCGACGCCGCCGTACAGCGTTAAAGAGCACGAAGAGAAAAACTCACTGCCCTCACCATTATCCACTCCCACCCCCGCACTGACTGAAAGCCATGGCGCCCGCCGTGACCGGGTGTTTTCTGTAGACTGCATCAACACTTCAGAGGAAAAGAGCCGTCACGGGGGGACCGGGGGTCGGCTTCCTAGCAAACTGCAGAGGATGAGTTCATCTGGGAAGGAGGACCTGCAGAGGAAGGTGCTCCTGCTCAGCTCCCAGCATTCGGAGAAGGCCTGCAGCACCGGAGACCTGCCCCTGAAGCTCCAGCGCCTCAGCTCCTCGTCTGGGCCCGAAGCTGAGAATCGACTGCAACTCAAGTCTCTCAAGGTGGGCTTCGAACCCATGACCCAGTCTACGGGAGATCTTTACCAGCACAGCCTACCGCCGACGCTGTCTCCGTCCCCGTCTCCGGTCCCAATGCACAGCCCGTTACTCTCATCCGGAGGCCGACCGGAGGACAACCTGCCTGCGAAACTACGCAAGATGAACGCCGACCGCTGAAGCAGACCGCAGGAGACGTGCATGGAAACAAATTCAGAGATCTACTTTACCTTGGAAGCTTTGTTAGGAAAAAAAAAAAAAAGAGACATTTTATCAGTTTGTTGTTTTCATGAGATACAACTTTTACTGGAATTACTGTGATTTTTTTGTGTTTCATAGCAGAGACAGTCATGCAGGCTTTGTTACACATAAAACAACAGCACACAGACTTCATGCTTTATGTGAACTTGATCATTCTGCAAGAGTTGTGCATGTATACACTAAATCCATTGTTTAATGTATGCACCACCACACTAAATAGTCAATCTTAGTTTATGAATTATAAATTATATTAAGATGATAATAAATGCTCTTTGATATTTCTCCTCTTTGTGTTTTTATTGTTGTCACCAATTTTAATTCATGTTTAACTATCATACAAATAACTGAGAAAACACTTTACAGTACTTTAAAGGTACATAATTTAGTTTCTTATTAGTTTATAAATTATTAACACATACCCTGTTAATGCCTTATATTTCACAATCATAGCCCTCAACTTCACTGAAGCATCCTTTACATCAGGGGTCTCAAACATGCGGCCCGGGGGCCAAATGCGGCCCGCCAAAGGTTCCAATGCGGTCCATGGGATGAATTTGCAGAGTACAAAAATTCCATAGTCAAGGCTTGTTGAGCCGCATTATGTAATAAATTCCCATTATGTAATAAAAGTTGAAAATGTAATAAGAATGTCACGTCTTCTTGTAGTAAAGCTGCATTATGTAATAAACTGACGCATTTTGTAATAAACTACCTCAATGCATTATGTAGTAAATTTTTTCACATTATGTAGTAAGTTATTACAATTTGAGAAATTTATTACAAAATGCACTTGACACATTTTTATTTTAAAAAAATGTAATAACATGGTTCATTATGTAATAACAATCCAAATTAATGTAATTTCAGAGCAATTTAGAAGAAATTAGTCACAGGAGCTACAGGTAATGTAATCAGAACTTTAACCACACAGTTTAAAGATTAATTTAGCACATTACATTTTCCTGAAAATAAAAATGTGTCAAGTGCATTTTGTAATAAATTTCTCAAATTGTAATAACTTACTACATTATGCGAAAAAATTTACTACATAATGCACTGAGGTAATTCATTACATAATGCGGCTTTATTACAAGATGATGTGACATTCTTATTACATTTTGAAATTTTATTACATAATGGGAATTTATTACATAATGCAGCTCAACAAGGCTGTTAATTTCATTTTACTTCAGGTTCCACATACAGACCGATATGATCTACGGTAAAATAATAACATAAAAACTAGAAAAAACTAGAAAAGCACTTGGAGAGCGCAGACCTCCACCAAGGCAGATCAGTGCCCCCCCCCCTCCCGATCACCACCAAAATTTAATCATTTGTTCCTCCTGCCAGTATCAACATTTCCTGAAAATTTCATCTAAATCCGTCCCCAACTTTTTGAGTTATCTTGCACACGGACAGACAGACAAACCAACGCCGGCAAAAACAAAACCTCTTTGGTGGAAGTAATAATGCCTCCATATTTTCTTCTCAGTTTGATGTGAGAAAAAAATAAAAATAAAAAAAAAAAAATCACACTATGCCTATAAGTAATAACAACTTCAAATTTTTGTCTTTGTTTTAGTGCAAAAAATAACATTAAATTATGAAAATAGTTATTTTTACAAACTATCCTGTAACAATAAAATGTGAATAACCTGAACAAATATGAACAACCTGAAATGTCTAAAGAAAATTAAGCACAATTTCAACAGTTTTCCGCCTGTTACTCAGTGTTTAGTATCTTTGACGAGCCGATTCATAATGCACATGTAGAAATTTTAGTTTTTACAGATTATTCACATCTTTTTTTGTTTGGATAGTTTATAAAAGTAAGTATTTTCATAATTTAATGGGGGGTTTTGGCACTAAAACAAAGACAGAACTTTGGAGTTGTCATTAATTATAGGTTATTATGCTTTTATTTTACTGGTCTGGCCCACTTGAGATTAAATCGGGCTGAATGTGGCCGCCGGAAGAAAATGAGTTTGAGACCCCTGCTTTACATCATTAGGCAAACATTTCAGTTAACTTTTATACTCCAGGTGGTCTGAGAAGACATGAAGCTGCTGCGTCTACTCCTTGTCTGTGTTTTCATGCTGTAGAAAAAGTAACCTTCAGCGCCCTGATTTGATCTAGTCACAGGTGTTCACATAGATACGTGACATCAAATGCAAGAAATGATATCTGGTTCATCTACATTTCCTGTCGGGTTGGACTGAAAGAAGGTTTTTCAGCTGCAAATTGCAACTTTTTCTATTTCCACCCCTGATTTTGGCTTGTGGAGCTTTAACTGACAGTTTTACCGCAATAACCTCAATACCACTTAATTATGGGCCTCATAAAGGGATCATTCATGTACGGCAATTTCTCAATATTACTATTAATACGATTTCATGAGGTTATTGAAAGGAAACTGTTAATGGCCCACTAGATGTAGATATTACTGTCATATGAGGAAAAAGTGCTTTATAATGTTTTATAATGAGTAAATGTGACACTAATATATGCAGTCTGGCCACCTAGATTTAACTAGCAAATAAGTAAGATCCTTCTGTTTTTTTTATCAGCTGTAACAGGTTATGCAGTGAATGTCAGAAGAAAAGATGTGACTCAGCTTCAGAAGTTTCCTATTATTAGTCAGCATCTAGCACAGAAAGTGACTGCAGAAACTACAATAACTGAGTACAAAAAAAAAAGAAAAAAAAAAAAAAATCCCAGCACTAAAACCTGGGAGGACAGTAGTGAACCATCATCCTAAAGGAAGAAATGATGGCTGAAAAAATTGTAAATGAGTGTGATTGGGGATCGGTTACACATTTGGTGAAATCACATAAAAAAATAAATACTTATTTATTTAGAATTCACAGCTGTGTAATTATGAAAGTAAAATTGTTTCCACATGTAAAATCTGAAGAGAATTCAAGGGATGGGGACTGAACACCTAAACCAAACCACTGACACTGACACAAATCAGTGCCTCCAGGAATTCGCGATGTTGCGATCGCAACTATTAACGCAAATTCAACCAATCACCGCGAATTGTGCGCGGTGCTGTAATTTCGTCCAAACACCGCGAATTTTCCGCAAATTTGACAAATCACCTTAGCCCCCTTTCACTCACCCCTGTCTACGTGACATGTGCGTCATCACGTTCACTTCCTTGCTGGCGTTCCGTGACACTGCGCTGTCATTGGCTGGCGTTCCGTGACGCTCCGCTGTAATTGGCTGGTGTTCCGTGACGCTGCGCTCTCATTGGCTGGCGTTCTGTGACGCTGCGCTCTGATTGGCTGACGTTCTGTAAATGTGCGCTCTCATTGGCTGACGTTCAGTGACGCTGCGCTCTCATTGGCTGACGTTCTGTGATGCTGCGCTCTCATTGGCTGATGTTCTGTGATGCTCCGCTCTGATTGGCTGGCGTTCCGTGACGATGCGCTCTCATTGGCTGGCGTTCCGTGACGCTCCACTCTGATTGGCTGCTCAAAACAAATAAATGAATGAATAAAAAAAGCCTGTTTTGTTTAAAATCATTGCTTCCTGGTGCTTTTTAAGGCTAAAAACTCAAAACAGACTGTTCTAGGTAATTTGCAAATGCCCATGTTCCTGTGACTTTAATAAAAGAAGCCTCAAATCATTGCAACTTTGCAACTTTGCAACTTTCATTACAACTGCAGTTTTTTGGAAAAGCTGCCGCAAAATCAGACATTTTAGGCCACAGTAATAAAAAAAAAAAAAAAATCCTGCAAAAAAAAAAAAAAAAATACATATATATATATATATATATATATATATATATTATGACTTGAACTTTATTAGTTTTTCTTTTTTAAAATAAAAATAATTAACAAATTAGGCCATACATGATATACATTTCCACACCTTAAGCCAGTTATCAATGCAAGTACACTGACGACATGTGGACAATCTCAAACAAGACAAAACATAAAATAATGAAGACAATGCCAACAATACACATATACATGGTTACAGCAGTCATTATTTATCACTAAATCCAGTTCAAATTCTTGACCTGGAAACATCATTGACCTGTGCAGGAAAAGTAGCGGGCCCATTTGTCATTATAATCATCTACTCTATTTGACAGTCCATAAATTTCACCCATTATAAATAAATGGGGAAAAAAAAAGATTTTAAAAATTTATTAAAAATTTGAACTTTCACCTACTTTTCCCAAAATGGAATCAGATGTATTCTGGGTCACTGGCAATCTATAAACCCAATTTGGTATGAATTCAACCAATAGTTTTGCTGCTAGAGTGTTAACAAAGAAACAAACCGAACCAAAAACAATACCCCTTGCCTCCCCTTTGGGGGGCGGGGTAAAAATGAACATACTTCAAAATAAAGAGTTGGTGCTCCTAATTCTAATACCAAGGCATTAGAAAGAAACAGTGTCAGTAAAATAGCTCTAATCATATCTCAGATATTAGAAAACTTGAATCATGCTGCTTCCTCTTTTTAGGTGGATGGAAATGACTCTAATGGTCACCATCAACTCAAATAATTGTGATCGAGTTAAAGGTTCGTAATTGGGACAGACGTAGTCGCTGAAGAAAATCTGTGCTTGGTTTATGAACTGAATGCTGGTGGAAGCGCTTTCCAGATGTCAATATGTAATCCAACTATGCGGTGTAATGTAGTTTCAATAGCTGGTTGTAAATGCTCTAATTTCGTCCCTTTGGCAAGCGACATTTTCTCCAGACACAATCCCATAATTCTTCTGTGAATAAAGTGTGTATAAGAGACAGGATAACGAGCGAGGCTGTTGCTTAAAGAGAAATATGAAGGATGTTTATGGGAGAATGGAATACGATTACAGTCAACTTATTGTCCCAGACAGAGTAATGTGGTCAGTGAGGCATCATATCTAACAAACACACCCAAACAACAGATCACACAGTGGATACATAGGCAGGGAACGAGATCTGCCTCCTGCACTGAGTATTATTCATACGAGGGCCGTTCAATAAGTTCATGGCCTCACCCAGAACAGAACAACACAGACTGATAATTTATATTTTATTTTTCATCATAATCTCCATTTACAGCAATGCACTTGGTCCATCGATGTTCAAGCATCACTATCCCATCACGAAAGAATGTAACATCTTGTATTATAACAACCAGTATTTCTGGGTGAGGCCATGAACTTATTGAATGGCCCTCGTATAATCATATGATACAGACATCACGTTTTATCCAGCAGTCGAGTGGAATTAGCAGGACGACCTAATCTACCTGTGCAGAATGGTACCATCTTCACTCAACTGGAAGAAGTGAGTAGGTAACGTACAGTAAATCCACCCAGAGTGCGATTTGTCAAAAAAACAGAGGGGGGGGATGATTTTTTTTTTTTTTTTCAATCATGAAAAAACAAGCAATCAACAGGCCTAATTCTTTTTTAAGTTAACGGTAGGCCCTATTACATGTCGAACAGTTGAACATTCATCTTTAAAGCAAACTAAAAATGCATGAAATATTTAATTTTCTGTGATGGCCACACCTCCGATGTGGGAGTGGCCTAATTAAGTTTCAGGACCATGGATAAGGGCCGATCACGCAAACATGGTAGAGGATTTATGGAGAATGGGAAACTCAATCAGACTGTAAAACGGAACATAAAACCTCATGATTAAGATGCAGTTGAACATGTACATTGGCATTGGGTGTTGTACGGCCCACAGGTCACATGGTCATCCCTTTCTGGCCCGCATGAGGTCATTGGCGAATTAAAAGTCAATGCAAATATAAATTATCATAATAGATGCAACCAATGCAACAGCACTGCTTTTATTTTGAAGGATCTGCTAAATTAATGTTTTTTCACACGTACTTTCTGTACATAGCATAAGGCTAATGTAATGATTGGTTTGTTGGTCAGTTTCAGACCATGAAGGTGTCAGCTAATACCAAAAAAAGATTCAGAATGCAGAGTTTTTTATTTCTTCACTGAAGTCAGAAGTAAAGAAAAAAACAAAACTGAGATATGCAAACAAACAAAGCTGGATGCATTTATTATTTTTCATGTAAAGTTAATGTGGAGCTGGTTTTGCACATTTTCAAAAATGTTTTTGTGAATATTCATTAAATAGTTGTATTCTGTGCTCCACATTTTCATTGCATCATTTTTTTTTTTACAGATATACACTATATACACTAGTTTTTATCAATACACATTACAAACAAAAAGTTAAGGATATTTAATTTTTTTTGGTCATTTTTACCATTTGTAAATAAAACTATGTCTGGCCATTAAAAAATGTGTTTCAACTCAATTCACACACAAAACAGTAAAAAGCGCTGTGCAAGAATCCCAACTGAGAAAAATAGCCCAAAAAGGAAAAATATCCTTAACTTTTGGTTTGTAGTGTATATATTGAGCAGAACTGCAGGTGTATTGGTCCGGCCCTTAACAACTATTAAAGTTTCTCATGTGGCCCCATAAGAAAAGGAATTGCCCACCCCTGAGCTATATTATAAAAGCCAAGTGGCCTCTGTGTGTGTGTGTGTCCAAGGATTCACACAAAATCCAAAAAGAGCTGACAACTGCAGTTTGAAACATTTATGTCTTTTTGGTCAAGGAACAGACTAGTGAAAACGACAAATTGATAGGACCAATATTTTGGGAGATATTAGTAATTTTGGAATACAATAGCCTTACAATCCCATTGCTATGGCCAGAACGCTTTGGCGGTGACTGCTGGACAAATGCAGTGATTTTTTCATTTCTTCACTGAAGTCAGAGGTAAAGAAAAAAAAACCGAGATATGGAAACAAACAAAGCTGGATGCATTTATTGTTTTTCATGTAAAATGAATGTGGAGCAGGTTTTGCACATTTTCGAAAATGTTTTTGTGAATATTCATTAAATAGTTGTATTCTGTGCTCCACATTTTCCATCACCTCATTGTATTGTTTCATTTACTGTTTTTATAGAGACTAGTGGCATTGTACCCGTGGTGCCATTGTACGATAGCATGAGAGGTATAAACACCCTCCTGTGGTGAAACAGTGGCATTGTACCCAAACGCCTTCCTGTGCTGCAACATTGATTGGAAAAAGTGCATTATATTAGTAGGATATATACTGAGCAGAGCTGCAGGTGTATTGGTCCGGCCCTTAACAACTATTAAAGTTTCTCATGTGGCCCCATAAGAAAATTAATTGCCCACATCTGAGCTGTGAAAGCCAAGTGGCCTCTCTGTGTGTGTGTGTGTGTGTGTGTGTGTGTGTGTGTGAGTGTGTGTGTGTCTGTGTCTGTGTCTGGGGATTCACACAAAATCCAAAAAGAGCTGACAACTGCAGTTTGACATATTTATGTCTTTTTGGTCAAGGAAAAGACTAGTGAAAACGGCAAATTGATAGGACCAATATTTTGGGAAATATTAGTAATTTTGGAATACAATAGCCTTACAATCACATTGCTATGGCCAGAGTGCTTTGGCGGTGACTGCTGGTCAAATGCAGAAAGTTTTTTATTTCTTCACTATCTTCAAAGATAAAGAAAAAAAAACAAAAAAAAAAAAACCCTGAGATATGGAAACAAACAAAGCTGGATGCATTCATTGTTTTTCATGTAAAGTTAATGTGGAGCAGGTTTTGCACATTTTCAAAAATGTTTTTGTGAATATTCATTAAATAGTTATATTCTGTGCTCCACATTTTCATCGCATCATTTACTGTTTTTTAATATTTACTGTTTTTATAGAGATATATATTGAGCAGAGCTGCAGGTGTATTGGTCCGGCCCTTAACAACCATCAAAGTTTCTCATGTGGCCCCATTAGAAAAGGAATTGCCTGCCCCTGAGCTATATTATAAAAGCCAAGTGGCCTCTGTGTGTGTGTGTGTGTGTGTGTGTGTGTGTGTGTGTGTGTGTGTGTGTGTGTGTGTGTGTGTGTGGGGATTCACACAAAATACGTAAAGAGCTGACAACTGCAGTTTGACATATTTATGTCTTTTTGGTCAAGGAACAGACTAGCAAAAACGACAAATTGATAGGACTAATATTTTGAGAGATATTAGTAATTTTAGAATATAATGGCCTTACAATCACGCTGCTATGGCCAGAACACTTTGGCGGTGACTGCTGGACAAATGCGGTACAACATGCACGAATACACAACAGCATAAAAACTACCACAGGTCAACACACTTGTAGAATAAATATGAGTCCAGAAAGAGTCGTTCTATGTGAAGTACCTGGAATACCTAAGCTTCAATTTCCCCACTACAGCAGCACAAAAGACAGGAAAATCAATACCAGAAGGAGATTTTCCCCGCTTCAACTGCACACTTGGAGACCCCCCCCCCAACACACACATACACCCTTTTCTCTCATTATGAACCCACAGCTTCAACTACCCACTCAGTTTACATATAAAACAGCCCCGTACACTCAATTCAGCTCATTAGATGCATTCGCAGGCCCGTGTGTGTGTGTTTATTACACACATGTGGTTTGTCCCCCGTTCTCATGCTGTGTATGATTTGACAAATTATGCAACACGGAATAAAAACAGGCTCATTACAGAACAGAAAACCACACGTGAAACACTAGCGGTTAATAATAAAAAAATTAAACGCTGTGATTTCGAAAGAAGTCACAAACCACTAATGACAGGGACTTGTTGTTCCGTGTATCTGCCTAAAGCTAATT